>NW_019524741.1:524208-612462 GCF_002814215.2 Seriola lalandi dorsalis | reverse complement strand
ATCTTGTGTATACTGACAAGTTCTTGAAATTACACAGATGTGTATATATATATATATATATATATATATATAACACTCACCATTATTATACAGTTTCAAAAAAAATTTACAGAAAAGCATTTTTATTTTATTGGATTTTAATCTTATAAAAACATTTTTAAAGTACTATAATGTTTTCATTTTTGAAACAAAAGACACATTTGTGGAAAAGAAAGTGCAGAGTTGTTTTAGTTCTTTACATACAGCAATAGAGGCAAGTGACCACAGTGACACACACACACACACACACACACACACACACACACACACACACCTGTCCTGGAGGAGATGCCGTTCTTTGTTTTATCCAGCTGCAGGTCAAAACATATAATTGTTCCAAAGATCATGAGAGACCAGACTGACAACTCCAGCAGGTAACACAGCCACGACCACAGCCTGGAGTCTGATCAGGACAGACAGAGAAAAAAACTAAGAAAAACAGGTGATACTCTGGTAAGTAAACCATGCTAGAATGGTTCAGGTGCAAATTTAAACTTTGAATTAACAAATGTGTACCATGTGTAACATGCACACTTTAATGTTTAAGTAATCCTAACATTTAAAAACTGGTACACATGTGTATCATACCATTGTTGTTGGTCTTGTCTGTTTTGCGTAGCCAGAAGTGTACATGCTGATCGTCCAGCAGAGACAGACAGAGCGCCAATGTCAGCAGGTTGAAGAAGTTGTAGTTTCCAGACAAAATGATGAGCACTTGCAGAAGCACCTACACAAGGGTGAAAAAAAGAAAAAACAGATCAGCCAATATGCACACAACAACGTGGCAATTTTAGAAGCACAACACTTTACAAGCAATCCTGTTAATTGCAGGCTAAAGAGACGTGCGTGGGAAAATATAGTAGTGCAACAATTAACCACTGTACAATCCAGAAGTTAATTATGTATTAAGACATGTAAATAAACCTAAAGCTGATTGTCAGTCAGCAAAGTAAAGAAAGAAACAAATTATAAAAAAATTACAAAAATCAAATGTAGCACTTGAATTTCTACCCACCTGCAAGTAAAAAGACCCGAGTCGGAGCCTACGTAGCGGACTGAAGAACAGTAGCGGTGCAGCGATCTCTATGACAAGCGTTCCCACCACACTTAGCTTCTGCCACCAGACTGGCAACTGGTGGGCAACCCAGGCGAGTGGCGTGGGAATACACTGAGTCTCATAGTGATATGTCAAAGCTGTTCAACACACAGTGAAAAATAAACTTAAATAATGCACAGAACAGATAACTGGCGAGAATTAACATCAGTAATTAGATGTTGGAGGAGTTAAACTGCATGTTTCAACAGTAGTAATGGGATTTCTTCCAAAGATTCACATCCCCAAAACATGCACACTACAGTATACCTCAGACGCTCACACATACCTGTAAGACCCCACCATGTGGGACAACGTGATGTGAGCTTCACCACACCAGAGGCGAACATTAGCCTGAAGAGCAGCCAGCGGATCAGCCAGAAAGTTACACGATCATGTTCTCTGACCGCTCTTGCCCCTCTGATTATTGTCAGTGGAGCAACAAGGATACAGAGGAACCCAGTCTCTAGAAGCAGGTTGTCCCTGTCCAAAGAAGAACAGGCATCAAAGAGGACAGAGAAACCAGAGTTGTCATTCTAGTTTACTTTAATGTCTGTAGTCAAGACAAACATTACTATGATGTTATACCAAGCATGACATAAAGATATCGGCAAAATGCCAAAACCATCTTGGGCTCCTTCTTCCAGCTGCTGTTTATAGAAGTAATGTGCAAATGAAAAAAAAAACAAATCAACTATAAACATCTTTGCTTTATCTTTTTGTCCATAACACTCACCACTGGAAGTAGAGGAAAACTTGGCCCACCTGAAACAAACAAATATGTTTAAGAGCATGGAAATATTGTGAGAGTAAAAAAAATAAAATTAAAAAAAAAGACAGCTGATACAAACTCACCTGGTACATGGACAGGTACAAGGCCCAGAGGCAAAAGAACACCACGCTGTCTCGGAGAGCTTCCATCAGCGTGGCAGCAAGGCTCAGTGCCGCCCCTATGAGACACAGCAGCTCCATGGCAGTCTGCGTGTCCAGGCCGAGCCGAGGTCCAAGCCACAGTAGGGTGGGCGAGGACAGCAGCTGTTCCACCAGGGGCTTACCGCTGTATCGCAGCTGCCAACGAGCAGGCAACAGCCCGTCATTACCGTAGAGACCTGGGAATAAACACAAACATGTAAACCATGCTACAGATCAAGATTAAATGTAATGTGCTTGGCCACCGCAAGATACCAGAACAGCTTCAATGCAGCAAAGCAGCGAGTCTCCAAGTTTCAGGACATCTACTGAAGAGATTAACACTGTTCTTCCAAAGGATGTTCCTTAATTCTGTTTTAGTTCTTTTCACTCAGTCATCCCTTGTGCAGTGTATGGAAGTATGTGCTCAGTTTCACCGCTTATTTATTTTCATCAATCACTAGTATTGGTTGGCCCTGCACAGACCAGCCAGCGATGCCTACAGCTAAACAGACCTGTACAAAGAAAATTACTGTAGATACATTTCAATTTTTGTCCTCAAATGCTTATTTTGTTTAAACAAAAATTCAAATACCCAGAAATATTTAGTTTACACTGATTGATGCCAAAGGAGAGCAGGAAATAACCTCATTTGAGAGGCTAGAAACAGACAATATTTGGCATTGTTCCACTATTCTTTTTTGAAAAATCATTGAAATTATGAATCAATCAATCAATTGTTAAAAAGTTGACGATTACTTTCCTGATCAATTAATCGACTATTCTTTTCAACTCTGCATGGGAAAACAAAGTATGCATGCCTCATAGTTTTATATACTGTAGTTTATGAGTTTGTGCTTTATTGCATATGCACTAAAAATCTCACTGTCATTTATCTCAAAATATATTCATTGGTAATCTCAGGCAGCTAATATACATTTGTGGCTCGGCCTAAAATGAACTAAGAATACATAGTTGAAAACCGTACACTACAAAAATGATGTTGGTACTGAAACTAAATAAATGTGTATCCCAAATGTACATTTTCCTTTAACACGCGGGCGTGGGCGACGTCTTCTGAGCTTCCTCTGGGCAAATAGCAGAACTTTTAAGGTTTGTGGGTGCTGTGGTAAAAGACATGTGAGCGTCTTTTACAACAGGTTGGGTCTCTCTCAGCAGCTATTAGCTCGCGTATTTTCCCAGGAGCAGAGAAGTCTTTCTGACTGCAGCCCACAGAAACTTCCAGGCGGCTCTTCACCACAAGTGAGAGCTTGAAAAAGGGAGGAAGACAGAATAGCCTTAGCGCTAAGTTCCCAGCTAACAAGCTAACACACAGCAGTGAAGTTAGGGAAGCTAGCTCTCGCACAGGTAGCAGAGTTGAGGGTCTCACCTGGTATTTGCACATACAAGGAAACAAAAGCAGCCAGATATATGGCCGCCATGCACCAGAGGAACATGCGCCGCGGCAGAATGACCTCCCCCATGTCTAAGCCGAGATGCTGGTCGTGACAGCCGCCACTTTTACCGCTAACTGACTTGCCGCGTCCTGTTCCTGCGGCAGGATGGGATGGGACGCAGGCAGCGGGGATTAAACGTAGCCGATGGACACGTAGCGGAAGTTCACCTGAACGACCTCGAGATGTCGCTGCAGTTCGTTTGGACCGTTATGCTGCGTTCATGTTACATCGGATGAAACGTATGTGTGATGTCAGTAGACTTTCTGATCACCACTCATCCTGTTGCATTGGAGCAGTTTAAAACTACAAATATATTAATGTAAAATAAACCATTACAAGTAAAAGTCCTGCATTCAACTTCTTACTCAGGTAAAAGTCTATGTTTTAGTATCAACAAAATGTCCCATGTGACCATATTATCAAATTCAACATTATTGGTTTGGTAATACTAATGCATAAATGTGACATCGGCGTTTTACTTTTTTGACCTGCTTGAAGTGGAGGTTCCCAATCTACGGATCGTTCGTAAAAGTATAAAGTATATCGATACCAAGTAACCCAACTGTGTGTAAGCAAACTACAGCACTTCATACTTAGTGCAACTTACATCCATGATCTGACTTGCTATTTTACATAAATATGTGTAAAATAACGAGAATAAGGGGCAAGTACTCGTGTTTTGTGATGAAAAGGGAATTTTAAAAATAATTTAATATTTTCCGACATGGACGTTATTTTGATGTTGGAAGTAGAAAATAATTTTTCCTATGTTTTGAACGCCTCAAAAACAAAAACAAAACGCGCGCACGCACCAATAACTTGTAGAGATAATCTTTGGTTAAACCCATAGACATTTAATAAATGTTAAAAAAAAAAAAAAGTTTATTCAATTAAGAAATTAATTGTCGAAATCGACCAATGTAACACTGTAAAGGTCCCCAATAAGAATGTGATTGTGCTCTTTAGCATGTTGACCAAGATGTTAACTGATTAATCAATAGACAAAAAAAAATTGATAAATGTGAGATTTGCTGCTTTTCCATTTTGTATCCTGGGTTTAATAAACTTGGACGCATCGCCACAGCTTCTGGGAGATTTAGATTCTAGCTCATTTCTGACATTATAGACTAAACAGATTATTGATTAATCATAAAAAAATCAACAGAATCCATTACTGAAATGATTGTGAACATAGTTTACATAGTTACCTGAGACAAGATTTTAACTTGGCATAAATAGCACTGTATCTGCACTATATCATTAATTTCTACTGTATTCCTATCTATTAAGAAGAGAGGCTGTCCACAGCTTTTGTCAATGATGACAATCAGATGCAGCTTGGTTTGACTGAGTTTATTGTGCAAGACTTACCAGGCGAGCATACAGATTCATGGCAATAAAAAGTGGGTCTGCATGCTGCTAGTCAGAAAGCAAAAGCATCTAAGTATGTACATTCAAGTTTCAGACACAAATATAAGAAACTGATCACAAACTGCTGATCACACAAACAGATTAGAGTACCACTAATTCTCTGACACAGTGAGTCAAAACATCAGGAATTCATTGCACAAGCAAAATGAGCAGTAGGTTTCATAAATTTTATGTTACAAAAATACTAAAATCTGATTTTAGAGAACATTTACACAGTTTATTTTCAGGTGGCACCTACACCAGAAGATGCTTTCTTTTCCAGCATTGGACATCAATGTCGGAGATGGACAGATCAGTAGCAGGACTATTATTTGGAACATGAATGCCAAAGCAACAGTGATGAGGCTTGGCAAAGGGATGTGACATTTGACACTGACAGAAAGACGCATCAAGAAGAGGAACTGATCCTGGAGCTGCAAGAGAAGCGATAAGTGCCTCATCATACACCAGTAAAGATGTAATTCAGTCAAAAGGATTTCAAAGACTTTAGACCCCAGTTTAGTCGTTAGACCCCTAAAGGGCCACAGTATATAACTAAGACTGGATGTCTGTTCCATTTATACTCATCAGACATTACACCATCCCCAGCCCACATGAAAGTGAATAAAAAAGGCATACACATTATCCCACTCGTTTTTTTCCATTTTGCCATTAAGCAATAAAAAAAAGTTTTTAATTTATAAAATAGTTACTGGAATACATAGTAATGGCTGTTGTAAAAGGAAAATTCTCACTCTACAAAAATATGCGCGTATAATGCCTGTAATCGTTGCCTGTTTGTTATAGATGTGTGTAACTTGAGTAACTACCAGAAATAAAAACAAGGCTGTAATCTTGGGCATCATTATTTGACACTTCCCTAGAAATTTAATTATCTATAAGATACTGCAAATTAGCAATACTGTGACAGTAATTAGGAAGTTTATCAATCAACAAAATCAATACAAAATCTAATTTAGACATAAAACAGGACAATTAATTCTTACATGATTATAACAAAATGGCATCACAGGTTTACCTTGGTTGTTTGGATTTTAGCTTTAAAATTTATATTCAAGGCTGAATTTTGTATTTTGACGAAGTCATGTTGACATTAAAATACTTGTCCTGCTTGACACATCCTTTATCCGTCAACTTTGAAATGGACTGATAGTCTTTTAATCTGCATGTTATTCGAAACAGAGCCTAACACTGAGGGAGAATCTGACTACATTTTAATCATACAACTGTGTCCCTTTTGGCATAGCCATTTAATGAATCCTGTGATCTGTGGAAGGACATATTAGTCATAGCTGCCTCCTGTTTCATTCATGCCCAAACACAAGGAGATGGCCAATATACTGTAGCTTTGGGCAACCCCAATATGGACAGCTGTAATGCATAGGCATAATTTAGATGCAGATGGGTCCTGTGGCTGTTGTTTTAACAAAAAGTTTTGAAATACTCTCAGATTACCTAATTCTTAAAGAGCTACATCAGTATCTTATGCACAAATGGTGTCTTTAAACATAGAAAAACAAAAAGAGAAACATCCTGCTCTCCTATCTCAATACACACTTCATGTTTTTGAGATTGTGTGAGTACTTGCTTTATTACCTGTGTCCACACCTTTGGATCTTTTATAGAGTTTTAAGGCAGACATAAATGACTCATACTTGGACGGCTAGACTCGGAGAGTGTGTTCACTCAAATTGTGTGCCCTGCAGACAAAATGAGTCTCTGTGTTTCACTGTCATGTAGCCCCATCGGCTCCACTGCTACAGGTCTGTCCAATGTTTGTTGTTGAGGGCATGGGCTCCTGGTCTGTTTCCTTGACACAGATGACGGCATCACCACTCACATTGATGAGACACTGAGCCTAGAGGAGGAGTAGACAACATTAAAACACAAGCACCACAAGGTTTACCCAAAATATGGCTGCGACTCACACAAAAGTCAGTAGCAAGAATCTTAATCACAACTAGGAAAAGAGAACATATTATACCAATGTTAGCATCATTGCATTGGCTACTTGTAACGTTAAGGACAGATTAAAAATAAAATAAAACTTCTTTTACTTGTTTTTAAAGCCAAAAATGGTCCAGCACCTTCAAATCTTTCAGATTACAAGTATGTTCCAAACCATCTGCTTAGGTGGCTTAATGCTTGCTTGCTAAATATGCCACAATTAAATCACAGAAAGTACAGAGAATCGGCCTTCTGTAGTTATGAACCCAAGATTTGGAACATACTCCCACCAAATATTAGACAAGCAGCTTCTATTGATATTTTGAAGAATCAGCTCAAATCTTCAAATCTTATTTTAATAAATTCAACTTTTCTTTGGGATTTCTTTTATTCCTCTATGAACGTACTTCTTCTTACTTTCTCAGGATCTTTATGCCTTAATATGTCCTGTTTTTTTTTTTTTTTTAATATCTCTTATTGTAAAGCACTTTGAGCTACGTGTCATGTTATGAAAGGTGCTATATAAATAAAGTTTATTGCTATTATTAATAACTGTCAGGTCTGAGGATCAAAAATATAATTAATTATGCTTTTAAGTATAAATGCAGATTAACTGCAAAATACTTCAAGTGTGTGTGTTTATACTGTGCAAGTGTTTGAGAATACCTGGTTCTTGTTTGGATTTTCCATTAACACACACTCTTTCATGCTGTAGGACACTACTGCATTACCACCGAGGGCTGCTACATGCGCTCGAACCATCGCGAACACCTCTGCTATGAATGAATGCAGGAAGCCACTAACACCACCTTCCTGCAGAGGACAAACACAAGTTCATGTGTACAGGTATGTCTACATTCTGCATAAGGTGAAAGTACACCGACTTTCTGTGGTCATGTTGGTCATACCTCCCGCAATGATGTTGTCTCTCTGATAAAAAACATGTTGATTATCCCAAGGTACTTAATGATGCGTGTCCCGGGGAGGAAGGAGAGCGGCGTCATCTTCACCACGGTGACTGAACTCCCCCCGAACGAGCGATTGGAGCGCAGTGAGCGGGACCGTCCCTCAGGCAGCGGACTGCAGTGCTCCAAAGATGAGACTGCAGGTACAGAGAGAGCAGGGAGAGGTCCAGAGGAGGAGACAAGAGGAGGGGAGGGAACAAAAGACAAAGGGAAATGGAGATACCAGAAAATACTCAAAAATAGTGGAAAAATTAAAAGCAGATATGAACTCTGAAGCAGAAAGAAATGTGAATGTGGAATGTACGTGCAAAAATGCAATCCTGTTAGCGTTTTCACAGCAGGAGTACCACATGTGTGTGCACTTATATGTGAGTAAGTCAGTTGTTTGTGTGTGTTAGATACATGTGTGAATTTACATGCAGTGGTGTGGATGTGAGGTGCAAAGACAATCATTTGGAACGCACACGCTGCCATGCATGTCATGCAGTTGAGGCAAACACAGTTACACAGTGTCTGCAGACAGACAGACAGACCTGGGCACAGCTGTGTAAGTTGATGTGTGTGAATACAGTAATTGCAGTACATGAGAGAATATTTTTATCTGGGTGCATTTGTGAAAGAGGCTTGGGAAATGGAGACGGACAGAGACAGCTATGAGCTCAGCTGGACACAGATATATGAGCCAGAGTGTGAAAGATGCTTCATTGTCTTACTGCAAATTTACCTGATGTGGCTTACATCCATCAAACCAGGAACCTTCAGAGCCACACATTAGACTGTAGTTCACTTACTGTGCACAGGACTGAAAATAATACCAGTACTTGCAGAAAAGCATCGTCCCCCACCCTACCATGATCTTAAGAACATCACATGTGATCGAACTTGTAGGATTCAGACATAAGAAGTTTTAGCATTTTTACATTTTTTTAAATCATGTGGTGTTTTCTTCAGATTCAGGAATGCAAATGCAGAGCACAATCAGTAATTGTCATCAAATTGCTGCAAAATAATCTAACCTTCACAGATCTAGTCAAGTGCATTTGGAAAAAAGGCTGCACACAAAGAAAAAAAAAATCACTTCCCTGTACTTTGCTGTTACCATGGCTACAGGCGTTTCAAAGCCAAGCTGCTGATTGTGGATCCCTCTGAGGGGCGGGGCTTAAACTTTCACACTCTAGCTAAAAAGCTGGTGCTTGATTTACGATGCTCCGCCCCCCAGCGGCATGCATGGAGGGGTGTGAGTGTATGCAAGCTTGTGTGTGTGTGTGTGTGTGTGTGTGTGGCTGCGTGGGATTGCTTGTGATCTTGTGTTCTGTATTTGTGGGTATGATCACCAGAGTGTGCTAGAGACTGTGTCCTCCTACTTGTCTTAACTGATCCTCGTCTTATGGTGTGAGCTTTCAGCCTAAGCAGCTCTAGCCAGGTGCTGCATCTGTCTGCAAAGGAACCGTAATCAACGGAGGCAGCTGGAGAGAACACATACGTACACACACACACACACACACGCACACGCACGCACACACACCACAGCCAAACATACGCAACAACAACAATAATGACAACAAGAGAGAAAAAAACAAAAAAAAACAAACAAAAAACAAACAAAACAGGACACAAAGAAACAAACAGAAGAACAGAAAAGAACAAAAGTGGATGAGGTTTGGGAGCGGTGCAGGATAACTCTGTCCGAGACAAAAGGATGAAACGTCAAAAACAGGGCAGTGTAGTAGTTTTGGTAGCAGGGAAGTGGGGTACAGGGAGATGGTGGATGTAAAGGGGGCTTACCTCTGGGTGAGACGTTAGTACTCTCTGGGACACCTGTCACACACACACACACACACACACACACACACACACACACACACACACACACACACACACACACACACACAACGTCAAAGTCTACCTCTGCACTTGACAGAAACCGAGGAGAGTTCAGTCAATTCTGCCCTGTACCAAACCAAGCAAGAGTTTTTCGAAGCTTTAACCACCGTCCCAAATCTAAATGTTCTGAACGTCAAAATGTTCCACCTATATTCCGTACTTGCTGTCCTTGATACTGTGTTCAATTCATTTGAATGGAAGGTACGCTACAATGCTGTAGGAGTTTGACATCTCATCTAGAAAACATCATACTGTCATCTAGGTTCACAGCAGAACTGAACACACTGGGCTACGCCACATCACTGTTTATTTACCTGCTGAACGAACCATAACCAGCTGATTTTGGCAGAGTTTTGCAGCTGGGGTGAGTAAAGAGACTGTACCTGAAGTGTTAGTGGAGGAGATGGGTAATGCCTGTTAGTGAAGCAGGGCAGAGGAGGAGGCCAGGAATGAAATTTAAAAAAAAAATGGTTAAAGGTTACCTGAGATTTTGGATGATGGCTGAGTGTTGGATGAGTCTGCACACAACTCCAAGGGAAACTGCAGCTGCTCTTCAGTCTCACTGCACCCTGAAATGATACACACACAATGACCAGGTGCTTTTCATGTCTTGTCTTCACTAGTGAGTCAAGCAGTTTAAAACCTTTTTATGTTTATGAATGCAGCTTCAATGTTTGGTGAATACTGACATTAGCCATCTTGGCTCAGTTACTGCATGACTATTGGATCAAGAAACAGCTCCCCTCAGAGATATAGCTTTAAAATAGTCCTAAGATACAGTAGATTGCTTGTCTAATTATACGTTTTGTAATTTACACATCACCAACTTAACTAGCAACAAGGAAAACACATTATTTTCAACTCCTATTACATTTAACTTCATGTTCCTACAGACACATTGGCTGTATATGAATATCTATGAACCGGAAAGTTTCAAACTATAATATGGTTAGGATTTCGCATATACATGTGGAGGTTTTGTCAAAGATGTCCCTCCCTGTATCTGAGAGCAGAGCTTTGTAAAAATTATCATATTATATATATATATTTATTTATGTATTTCACCAACACCTCCAAATAACCTTAAGCAGTCAGACCTTTGGTCGTAGGCTTGTCTGCTGGCTTCTCCTGAGTCTGGTCCTTGTCAAATGTCATGGCAACTGCTGTTACCGCGACCTGGGAGGCAAACAAAAAGCGGTATCGAAGTAAATATTGTGTTCTGTTCTGTGAGTAATGTCATGGATGAGTGGTGGTCTGAGACTTGTCACCTGTATGAGTTCTTCTTCTGGCACTGCTACAGTGAAGTTGAGATGACAAAGACAGCAGGGGATCATAGAGCGCAACTTGAAGTAAAAACTCTGAAACAAACATGATGAATTGTAGATTGTAAAACACAACCACTGCAAGTACCATAGTACAGTATGCACACAACTAAGTCACTGTGTCCTTTACAAAGGATCAGCTTGGTACCACATATGGTGTAATGACTTATTGATCAATAAGGGTTCCTCACCTTCAGCAGATTCTCGCATAGGTCAGTGAAGATCTTGTTCAAGCCTTGGTTTGTAAGATTAGCATTACTCAACCTAAAGACCCTCACCGATGTAAACATCTGTAAACAGTAACACAAACACATCACATAAACTAACTGAAACTAACGAAAATGTAGATGGCCTCTAAATAGAATAATTCAATTTACAGGTGGTGAAGATGAAATTTGTGAAGGAAGCAATACTGTTAAGCGTGACCTGCACTCCTGAAGTCCAGTTGTAAATCCCAGGCATGAGCTCAGTGTTGCAGCTGTAGAAACCTGGAGACATGAAAAAGGGATGATGAAGCAGAAAAATGCCAACATTTGTTGGAGATAAATAACTGATCATGTGCAGTGATGTACTTTAATTGCTGTGGAGTGGGCAGATGGCACATACCTGTGGGCGGAGAGGCGTCAGTGAGAAGGGAGTGGATGTCCTCCACAGCATCAGTGTCATCAATCTATAGAGAAGACAGCAAACAGTTACACTTGTATGTCAAAAAAAGGTGCATACAAATATATAATCTATTCTTATAGATACACACCTCCAGGACAAAGGCATCCTTCTTGCCATGGGAGAGGTCCAGTTCTGACAGCTCATCTGAGCTCTCCGAGTGGGAGCGCAAAAGTCTGGATCGTTGCCTCGGTTCAGGGATCGGAGAACCCACCACTTCCTCCGTCAGTTCCTGCAAGCAAAGGGACACAAGGCCTCAGCAGACGGGATGTCAAGGTGAACCCCAGACCACCACAGCAGCCCACTTCTGCATCTCACATCTGTCCAAACTGTACAGCTAGTGGAAGGACTATGTTAATAACACACCACATGCTCACACTCACTCAAGTACCCAGTCAACTGCACCATTACACACACATGGCTTGTGTTAATTTGAGTATGAATCTGAAAGAGTAAGGAGTGGTGCAAACACATACACGCACACACACAGCATAAAAAATACACAGGTGAGAGAGTGAATGGGCAGGATATACAAATACATTGACACAAATACAATGAATCTACAGTGGTTTGCCTTTGAAAGGTGACTCTGGAGTGGATTACACATCATCCTGCTCCCAAACGTCCCCAGTTAAGAGCTGTTACACGGTTATGGTAAAGGGTGGTGTAGTATTGCGATTAATAGAGTGAAATATTTGTCATGCTTTGCTGTGTCTCACAGCAAAAAGTTGGCGTGCTCAGTACCATGTTTATGCCGCAGAACACCTCAGGGTCCAGGGCAAATAATTTCTTCAATGACCAGAGAGAGACAAGAGGGGTAAGTTTATCATGATCCACAAAGAACAGAGAATATATAATGTATGATTACAGGACTTTAACACTGGAACAGAGAGGATTATACCCAAAAAGATGGAAACAGTTCACCATGGAATGTATCTCTTTGTGTAAAATAACCACTATGTTTATATTGTAAAATAAACCTTGATATAACACTTTATGTGTACAAATTAAAGTATTTAATCCAAGCCCAAATAATACATTTTGTGGAAATTTTGTTCCTATTGGGCTTATTTGCTTACGTAACAAACAGGTAAGTGAATGATATTACAAGTATTATCAGAGTAAACACTAAGACATTTGAACAAAACTATAAAACATTTTGGTTGAAACAGGCCCCCAAAGCTTTCTATTTACTTTTGTGTTAAAAAGGTTTCACACTGACTTGTAGGGTTGTGGGCTAAAAGGAGTCATACCTTCCCAAATGACATCCCTGACCACTGTGGTGTTGAGATGAAGCATTGTAAGGATCTATTTTGCAGTGAAAACCCGGCACAATAAAGGGAGGATTTGCCGACTTCATCCCAAAACGTGTACACAATACATGTGTCGTGTGGCTCACCGGAGGGTTTATTTGATAGAGCTCTTTGTTCTTGGCTATGGTGTCGTTGATCCTTTTCTGGATGGTGAGGATGTGGTGCTCATTGCTCAGGTCGCCGGGAGTCTTCCCTGCTATCTGAATACCCCCTGGTCCCGGTAGTGCTGTCAGGTACACTCCTGTAGCAGACTGAGCGCGCGCGCACACGCACACACGCGCACGCGCACGCGCACGCACACACACACACACACACACACACACAAACACACACACACACACACACACTTTAAGGACCATACTCCAAAAAAAACATATGTATGGCTGATTAAGCTGTTAATCTAAAATGTACATACAGCCAGACCCAGGAGCATGTTCTCGCCAACACTGATCTGTATGTGTAGGCCAAACAGGGCGTTCATGCTCCGCAGCTTCAGTTTGTTCATCAGCTGAGTGTGCAGCTCGTACTCCATAAAAGGCAGCAGGTTGGAGATGGCCGTCGCATTAACTTCACCCTGGGCCTTCTTCTTCAGACGACACAGTCTAGGAGACAATAAACACTGGCTTTAACTCCCTTTTATCAATGTCTTTGATGTAAGGCTCCATTTTGGGAGGTGTGTTGTTCAGCTTACACATTGCCACTGGGGAAAATGATCAGATAAACGATGAATCCTGAATCAGAATGACTTAACTTACCTTTAGGTAATAATTATATAATAACTAATATTCCCTGTGCTTTACAGTTCACTAGACAAAATTTTACTTATACTGTATAAATAATGCGTAATAAGCGTTATTTAAAATATCTGGCTTTCAAGTTAGAGCTAGATTTCTTTATGATCTCTTCTATTGTTTATATGTGAAGCAAAGCGCTTGTGATTTCACTTTATTTGGTATATCTCTCTCCTTTGTGTTAGCAGTCATTTTAAACAGGTTTGGGGCAATTTAACTGTGAGGTGTTTTACCTGGCCTGGATAAGGCAGCCTTTCCCTGTGACAGCTGCTTCTTGTGGCATATCGATTGTTGTGAATAGCACATCAGGAACCTTGAAAAACACATAACAATTGTAATAGATAATTCATACCTTTTTCAGAAAACCAAAAGATACTGTATTTTTAGCATGTCTCAATATAAGCAAAGAAATATATTTGAGACCTTTTGTCGTCTGCAGTGGTAACAGTACGTGAGCTGGGCGGGAAATGGCATGTTGAGCTCATCATACGGGATGTGACAGAAACCACAGCTTGGGGGAGACGGCTCCTCAAACCTGCTAAACAACACACACCATCTGGTATTAGCCTCCATGACTCGATCCAAGATGTACTGACGTAAACTGTCAAGAATTTATGTCAAGTTACTTAAAAGAGGTACAGACAAAAACAACCTGTGATCGGTGCTTCCGATATCCAGGCAGCCTTCACGCATGTATCGAGGATTCAGGATGGCTGCTGTGCCTGATGCTGACAGGATACACACCTCCTCACTGTGTTGAGAGGAAGTGAAGAAGGTGAGAACAGGACGTGAAACCTTGTGTGTTAAAGACAAATAGCAAATTGGTTGCAGAAATGCAGGGGAAAAGAGGGATAAGAGGGTAGATATTTCTCCATGTATGTATTTACTACTACATACCAGATGCTCGTGCTCTCGCTGTACCCCACGACAGCATGGCATCCGAGAGCTTTGGCATGAGATTTGATCTCCTGGCGAATCTCTTCCCACCAGGCATCGCGAGTCTCTGGCTCATCTGCAAAACACCAAACTCTGAATCAAAAAGCTTTCAAAAACCGTTTCTAAACTGGCTGAATAATCCATCAAAACTTCACTTAACACTTAAGTCTGTCTTAACACTAAATTTAACCAACTTTTAAAAAAAAAAAAAAAAAAAAAAGACTGCCTTGACAAGTGCAAACAAGCAAACAGGAAACTAGACAACTCTGTATCTAATCTGTTGTCTAAGCTGACTGCTTTGACTTACCAGAAAATAAACAGACATCAAACAGTACAATTGGTATTTTCTGATGATTTAAATTAAATGGTGTGTCAAAGCAAGCCAAAACCAACTATCATTCTGTAAAACAAAGTGACAATTATAATGATTCATGAGAGTTGGAGTTTGATGATGAAGGCAAAGCTAATGGTTTAGGTTAGCTGTGAGTGACATTAAGTGCACATTATCTAAAAACTTATAGTCTCTCTCTTCTCTATGTCTCCTTTCAGTCAGCCGCACTAACAGAAAGGACACAGGGGAGAAATACCACCACCAGCCACTGGGTATGTTTTGGCTGCAGTGGTATAGAAAGAAAATCTTGCTGGCTGGTAATAGAGGAATTACATAGAAGACAGTGTGCTTGATGTGTAAATAATGTTTCCTAACCTGGTTAAAACCTAAAAGGTTTTAAATTCAAAGGGATTGAGCCTTCATCATTCTTAGGCTAAACCATGGGTGTGTTTCAATAGTCTCATGAGGCTTTGCTCTAATACCACCTTTGCTCTATCAACTTTGTTCAGAAGAGCCTAATCTTTGCTGAGTTTAATATCACTCATTTGGTAGTTCTCACTGAACATGTGACGGAAGCTGCATTAGAGTATTGAGCTGCACCCAATGACTCCCTGGGAGGGCCACATGCTGACAGAGCCTCGGAAAGAGAGAGAAATGTGGCTACTAGGTGAGACAGGGGAGAGGAATGAATGAAGGGGAACAGAATGGGAGATCAAACTGAAGAGATGAAGAATAATAACTGATGGTCAGGCATCAGGCCCACAAGGTGGGTTCCTTTAAATCAGAAGCAGCATGTCACACAGGCACAGGCTCACTAACGTGCACGCTCATGACCATGTGCACGCTCATGGGCAGAGAAGGGCCATATTCATTCACCAGAGTCCATGAAACCTAATGTAGTTTTTAAATGAGAAAATACTGAGTCCTTTCATACTTCCTCCATTCCCCAAGCTCACCTCGTTTCTTCCATCCCCATCATACATCCCAAATCCACTTTTAATTTTCCTCAACTGCCACCCATCCAATCAACCTGTCTTCCATCCATCCATCCATCCCTCCTTCTCTCTCTCTCCCTCTCAGTATGAATACGGCCCAGTGAGTTAGGGATGCACATGCCCAGTCAGTGGCTCTCTGTCACAGAGTAAACCTCCTAAACCTCCTCTGGTCTAGACAGGTTTGACCATGATGCTGATTCAGGAAGCGTTAGAAACAGTGCTGGGGACAACGTTAGGGAAGAGCTGCAGCTCTTCTGTGCAGTAGGATGAGCTGGGTGGGGGATAGCCAGGCCAGGCTGGATGGGGTGGGGTGGGGACGCAGCGCATGCTCAACTCAGCTCAGCACACACTCACACAGATTAGAGAGGAGAATGGCAGCTCACTGAATTCATCAGGTTTCAGGCTAATGTTAAATTTGATTGTGGATAATTAGCCTGGTCTATCGTGGTTGAAACAGAATAGAATAGGATGTCTATATTGCCATTGCATTTCGTCGTATCACAGATTTTTACTTGTTTAAATTCAGTGTTGTGAGAGAAGACAGAGGTTTAACTTCACTGAGCTGCCATCACTTCTGTGGGTGAGAGCAGTAAAAGGGGGGAAATACCTGCAGTGACACTATTCCAGTCTAGCAGTTTGTATGAGCGCGTGTTACCCAAGGCTGGGCCAGAACACACCGTTAGTACAGAAAAGAGAGAAAAAGAAAAGAAGAAGACAGTCTAACAAACAAGCACAGCACAACAGCAGCACTCCACAGTCACTACACAATGACGGACAGCACTTCACAGTCACTATGCAAAGACAAACTAAATTCAAGCTTACTAAAACAATCTTAAAAAGAAAAGAAGACTGACCAGGAAAAGAGAAGAAGAGAGATGAGAAAAAGCTACAGATCTAGCCAAAATTTTAAGAAGACTTAAGGAGAAGAGAAGCTATATAATACAAAAAAGGAACATGCAGTAGCAGTCTAACTCTAGGTATTCTCTCTAAAAAGGTGTCCTGTGGAGTTTATATGTAAAGAGATTTTTTTTCTTACTTTTCTAAGCTAACAATCCTTTGTCGTAAAACATTTGCAAATAATATTTGCAGTATTAACATTACAAATTGTTGCATGTTATCGCCAATAATTGTTGATCGGCGTAACGGAGAGAACAAATCAGCAGAGCATGTATTGCATCACCCACATGCTCGCTTACACATGTGTCCTCATGCACAATACAAACAAAACAGGAACCCACATGTAAAAACACTGATCTATACGGCTACTTGTGGTCAAAAACTCCACAGGACATCTTTAATTTTGATCTTTGGTTGATATAGTCTAGTCATAATAACAGTGAACAGGGCTCTCTTCAGAATGGTTTCCATGTTCAACCTTGCAATTTGGATCAGGGAAACCTATGTTGTTTTCAATAGTACAGACAGGAATACTATAGGTTTAATCATTGCATGCCAAAAATTGTTGTTGTTTAGTAAAATCATTTTTAGGTAGCTTATTTTGGTTTACCTGTCCACCTCTGAAAAGAACCCTGCTTATCCTAACCCAGCCAACAATCATCACCACTCCCCTTTTTCCTAAATTCTCAGACGTTCTTGATTCAGATTAGTCAAAGACCTTTAAACCAAGCAAAGAGCAAATCACTAAGGCTGCTAAATGGATAGTCAAACACCTTCGATAGGCAGGTGCTCGCCTAGTGAGCAAATATCTGATTGTCATTAATATAAATCTAATTTTAAAAGTCTGCATAATACAAGAAAACATTAGGATTTCAGCACAGATTAGAAGCCTATTTGAAAACTTAAGGCAGCAGAGCAGAGGCATATAAAACACCACAGTACCTCAACATAGCGCCACCTGCAGCCAACAACATCACACAACAGAAGCAGCAGGCAACAGACTGGAGCCATGCACTACTACTGCACCTCATCTCCAGGGGGGCAGCACCACAGCACACAAAAACACAGCGACCAGCGCATACACATACACACACTCATACATATACACACACACACACACACACACACACACACACTCAGTCAGTCAGTCAGTTGAACCACGAGGTGAAAGTTGCCCCTATCCATAAAATACTTTGAAACATGTGATGATCCTATCCTAACTTTATTGCCATCAATATGCTACAAAGCTGCAGCCTATTAGCGTGACCAGGAACAGCTTTCACCTGCTTTAGGACTCGTACATAACTTGAGTCTTTTAACATACTTTCTCTGCACAGTCAAACAGACTGGGACTAGGACCATACACAGGAAAACTGTTCACAAGAGGATAATGGGCAGCATTAACTAACAGCCACTTGCAACAAAATCAGACACTCACACAATACTGTAGGGCGATGGAGGACTCACTCATATCGTTTGACAGGACATGGGACGAGCTACATTAGGACATTGTGTGTTTCTGTGTGCTGCACTCACCAGGGTTGTGTATGCGGTCCAGTAGCTTGACGGAGCGAGCGCTGACCACTCCACCAACATGGACCAGAAAACCAGGTGGGAAAGACGTCAGAGTGAAGAAGGGAAACTCCTGCAGATACAAAACAAATTGGTCACTTAGAGTTGAGGAAAACACACTCTGTACTTTTCCTGTGTATTTTTGCTAATAATATTTAGTGACTGCTCCATGTTTAGAACATTTTAATATATGTAATTTTATTTTTTTACATGATTTCATGTATATAATATCCTGTTGTCTATGTTCAAATGTACTGTTTTGACTAGCTTTGAGTAATATAGGTTTAAAAAAAATATTTTTTTTGTGATATTTCTTTAAAAGACTGACAAACAACCACTTTATGTACATACAAAAAACAAAAATGAATTTATTTTTTTTTGTACATATCAGATCAAGTTTTTCAGTGACCCTTTACAGATAATTACACTTAAAACAAAAAATTGAAAATCTTAAGAGTGTCTACAGGGAAGAATATATCAAAAATATTAAAACTGGCCATCAGACTTTAGATTTTGTCATGTCTCTGTGTATATTGAGTGATTAAATCAATGCCTGTGTTTCCAAAGTCCCAAACACTACATACTGTATCTTAACTCGTGTGTAGACATGGGCGATAACAGTGTTATGTGCCAACATGCAGCAAGGACTGAGTGTGATGGTGTATCCCCATGCAAGGTTTACCCCCCAAGGAATCCCCACTTGCTCCGTTCCAGCCTACACTTGTAGACTTTAGAGCATTTCAAATAGATCTGGAAGTGATTGAGAAAGCTTGGATTTTTTTTAAATCACTAACTTAGTGATTTATTCAATCCTTTCAAATCTATATAAATGCATTCATTAGGTTTGGATTTGAAAGTGGAGGGCACACACACACACACAGACAGACAAACAGACAGACAGACACACTAGTTCCTGGCTGAGGATCAAGACTCTATTTTACATGCTTCTCCCTAACAGGACAGCTGGTCCTCTGCCTCCAGTCAAATAATGTGATGCAAATCCATGCACTCACTCACAAGAGAAGCTAGAAATAGTTGGACTGCCTTGTTAGCATTTTGGTATTCACTCTATTTTGAAGCGATCACCAGAAAACTGGAAGGATGTTGTGATTACCAATCATGCAGGCATATGTGATGAATGGCTTTCGTGGGCAGAAATCAGGTGGGACTACCACTAGTTGCTTTCTTGTCCAGTACTCCAGGAAGGTAGATAGAGCGACTAATTTGACTGACAGCTCCTCCCACTCAGAGCAAGGAGGCAAGAATGAGGTGATGAGGTGAGCGTGCTCATTCCCATTGTTGACACAGGAAACCAAAATCAGACTCAGGAAAAGAAGGCAGAAAGGAGGGAGGTGTTCGAAATGATATCCAGAAGGCGCACACACACGCACAGTCACACGCCCCTCAAACCTGAAGGGAACACAACTCCTAGCCTCCAGCCCTCCACCCAACGTGTCTGTGAATCTTTTAAAGAGTGCGGAGGGTACCAAGCAAACACAAGGACACACAAATATGCATCGTTGCTCAACCCAGCCTGCCTCTCTGAGATCTACAAACAGCAGAGGGGGGACGGGTTAGGAGTTGATTCAGACTGGGTGGTGGCGATCAGCTGTTCAGGGTGTTAGGGGAAAGGTGGAGAGAGAGAGAGAGAGTCACACTGATGGGACGTACCCTGGCGTTTAACAATAACCCAGAGGAGGACGTTCCCTGAGTAGCACAAGTGGTCAAGAGGACAAAGAAAGGGAACATTACTTGCTCTTACACAGACCCACTCCCCATTGAACACTTAACACCTCACCAGTGTACATTAGCAATCTTTCACAAAAAAAAGCTCTGTGTGCCCTGTGTGCAGACATCTGAGGCTGGCAGGCAATGCAAACTGCATGTCAAAGCATCAGCTGTATTGTACTGTATTTATTAATAAAACCGTTTTTTATTTGTTTCTTCTGTGTTTCATTTCAGTAAAGCGGCTAGTCAAGCAAGGCCCAACCCTAAACTAAACGGCATGTGAACTTGAGTGACACCATAACTTTTTTACTTGAATTTTGCTGTGGATTTCAGTCTCAAATGTCTACACGTACAGTGAGTCGGTAAATACGTGTATGAGCGTGTGTGAGCGCATCACCCTACCCTCTGTTCCAGAGCTGTCTGCGTCTGTTGTCTGAGAAGGGTCTTCAGAGGCCCTGCCTCCTTCCCGGCGCTGCCCCCGCTGCCCATTCCTGATCACAGAGGAGAGTGTGGTTTTAGTTTCGTCACTTCTAACACACACAGGTCAAAGTTGATCCTTACATTGTAGTATCTTTGTTATTATGGCAAAACAAACGAAAGCAATTGCTGGAACTGCGCACAACACCTTAGACTGAGATGCACAATCCTCATCCTAAAACTAGCTTACTTTATACCTTTTCTCTTATTCAGACAAATACTGAACCTGGAGTAAAGACTGAGGACATCTAACAAACACATGAAACCACATGCTGCAGAAGGGGAATCAGTCAGAAGTGTTTTTTCACAATGGAATCTGGGCAGTTATACCATGCATGTTGAGTTAATGTTTCTGATAACAGCAGTCAAGTTGAAAAAATCCTGCTGTTGACCTCGCTCCACAAGAGAGATGCCAACGCTACACTATTATAAGGTTCTGTTACTTGATGACACACAGCAGTCCTACTATACCGGAGGCTGCCAGCAGCAGGTCCTCAGTGAAGGACACGCTCTTTCTCAGCAAGGCAAAGTCTGAGTGGATGGAGGAGGGAGGGGGTGGGGTGGTGGCTCTGGGGGCAGTGCCATGACCACAGCCCACTGAGCCAGAACCAGGAAGGGACAGACTGTCTGTGGAGAGGGTGGGGGAGCTGGGGCAGAGGAAGATCCCAGGCCTGCATCTCACTGGCTGGGGCTCCTCTATCCAGCAGAGAAAACACATGGAGCGTGCATAGAGAAAAACAGACATATTGAGAATGGACAGACAGAGTAATGAGGAGAGTGGGCAGAAGCACCAAAAACCAAAGAGGGATGAAAGAATGTGACAAGGAAAAAGTGGACACAAGCGTACAGAAATGAGGTTTGCAAAGTAGGGATGCATCAATCCAGTAGGCTGGATCGGTATCTTATTTACTGGATCAAATATCAAACATGACATGATGGATCCACATTATATACACTTTCCTTGTCAGTGTAATTAAAAACAAAAATCAGCTTTTTTCTCTGTCAATTCTTCACAGAGCAGTATGCATATTTTCAATTTGGGTTAAAGAGACCGAATCAGTGCTTGATATTAGCAGGTAGTCTAAGCTGAAGTTTTCATAGTCAAGTTAACGCAAATGAAACTGTGAGCTACAGAAGAAATGAAGGACAGGGGAGCAAAGAGGGGGAGAGGAAAAATGGGAGAAAACAGAAGATGACAGAGAGGAAAAAACATAAAAAAAGATAAGTAGAGGAGTGGAAACAAGGAGGAAGAAGGTGGGCTGCTGGTTCCCTCCTGAGGGGTCAGGGGAGCGGCTCTGGTAGGAAGGTTCTTCAGGCTGTGTGGCATCTATGCTGACCTCTGTTAAAATGTGCTCAAGTTTTCCTTAGGGCAAAGTTTGACTAAACTTACCTTGTCCTCAATGATTAACCATAATAGCTGCTAATGAAGAAGTGACCTTATATGAACAACAGCCCCTCATGAGACACAGTGCTTCAATTAAAGACCACAACAACAGGGGAACAGAACTAATGCAGAGATCTGGTGTGTCTTCACATTATTACATCTACATTTTATACAAACTAGAATCTGTTTTTAATACTGTGAAACAGGAAGACACACCAGGCCGCTGAGGACAAGGGGGAGGATGGGCCACAGCAAAATAAATATTATATAAAATAAAAAAAATAAAAATAAAAAAAAAAATTCAAAAACCACCACCAGAGTAGCACCACAATGAGGTGTAGGAGAAAAGAGGGATGACAATGGGAAGGTAGGGACAGGGCCAAGTGTTCTTACCCGTCTTGGGCGTCAAACTGAGGTCTGTGTCTGATGATGAGGACTGGCGGCTGCATGGCTTGGAGGGAGAGAAGGGGGGAGGGGAGGAGGAGGAGGAGGGAAAGGCTCTGAAAGGGGTGGGCGGGCCAGAGAACGAGGGCAGGTCCTCACCAAATACCGGCCTGCCAGGAGAACATGACACACACACACACACACACACACACACACACACACCCACATCAGTCACCACCTCACCCTCTGAGCATTTGTATGTGTATATATGGAAGTGGGTCAGTGTTGACTTTTTAATGTGTTATTTGTTTCCTCTGGGTGAGGCGTGTGTGTGTGTGTGTGTGTGTGTGTGTGTGTGTGTGCGTGTGCGTGTGCGTGTGTGTGTGTGTGTGAGGTGCTACGGATGGCTGGGGAACAAAAAAGCAAGCATGGAAAGCAAAGAAAAAAATTAGACAAACACAAAGAAACACACACATTAAACTAAAAGAAAAGCAACATGGCAAAACACAAGAAGGTCAGATTCAACAGAGGATGATGAGCTGAAGCATGTGTCCCAGTAGAGAGTAGCAAAGGTCAGATGACTGTAGGGAGATCACAGGCCCTTCCTCAAGGCTAAAGCCACACCTTCAACACTTTTTATTGCAAACACCCAATTAAAAGGCAGACTGATGCCGTTGGGAACCTGACACCACACCCCCTATTGTTGAAAAAACAAAACGGGTAGAGGATTCTGAGGCTAGTCTACACGTTCAGGCTTTTTCTGATAAAAGTATAAAGGCTCTGCCTTCTGTCTTTGTACTGATTCTTCTGTCTATAACATAGCTTTATTGCTACGACGAGCACGACAAACTATCCAGACTCCAGGAGGTATATATATATTCACTTTCCTCGTTCTATAAAAACATCACCACCTACTTCTTTTTGTATGTCAAACTTCCTCTCTTTCTCCTGTATCTATTTCCTTTCCTGGCTCTGCGTACCAGTAAAGATGAGTGTGGGAACAGAGACAGAGAAGTTCTGGGACAGTCTCTGGGAGCTGCAGGCCGAATGCACTGGACTGTTGTGGGTGGAGCGACATCCGTGGGCAAGGGGAGACCTGGGCCAATCAGCACGAAGAGAGAGAGGAAGACGTAGAGGACCGATTTTGGACACAAGAAGTGAACAACGTCCCAATCCAAATGTAGCCAGAGAGCCAAGAGAGGAAGAAAGAGACGCACACAACAACCAACACGACAACATTGCAATAGAGTGAAAAAGGAGACAAAAAAGGAAAAGAACAGAAAAAAAGAGGGTTTGTTTTTACGCCCTCTCTTTGCCCCTGTTATTTCATTTAAAGCCATGAGAAAGCAGCAGGAAATTCATGCATAGCTCTCAGCTAAAGATCTCAGTCTCACACAAACACACACAGCAGGGATGCAAACACAACAAAAAAACGCCCAAACAGGCACATACATGAACAACAACATAAAATTAAAACAGCAACAATTTTGATAATGGATTATTTTTTTTTCCCTGTTTCACGTTATTGTAAAATCTAATCTTTGGGTTTGGACCATTGATCAGATATAACAAGTGATCTGAAGACTTTATTTAGGGATTTATTACATTGTAAAACCCATTTTTAAATAATTAGGTATCAAAAACAAATCTATATCTATAGCTACAAAAGTCAGGGTTACTCTAGTTCACTGAATAAACAGTTAAATAGCAAACACGATGAGAAAAATATGTATTGAAAATGACATAATGTATAGAAAGACTTTCTTTGAGCCCTGCAGTCACACTACCAAATATCCCCATAATCGCACATCACAGGGGGAGGGAGGAGAGACAAAGAAGAAAATGAAGATGCCGCCGCATTCAATAATCAGACCCACCATCGCTCTTCTGACTCATCAACTGGTGCCATGATTTTGTAAATAACTGGTGTATTTCCTGTCATTACCGACCCAACCCTCACCATAAATAATTTTCTCATTAAATTCACACGGGTCATTTAGGGGAGACATTACAGAATCAAAGTCATCGCCAAATGGTGTTTACATCCCTGATACACACAATCTCTCACACACTGATGCACAGATATACAGTATAAATGCAAATAATAGGCACACATGCACTCAACTGTAGTTAAGCTTACAGTATCTGAATGGAATCACAAACTAACCACTAAATAGCCAGGGTGAGGACAACAGAACAAAGTGAAGGAACACACTGTTAGAGGCTGAGCAGAACACATGTGTGCTAGATACTCACTAAAAGACGCAGCACTAGAACATGCAGAGGCAGAGCAGAAAGCCATGCAAGAGCGGTCTAAAAGAGCAGACAAGGGAGGAGGGGGGTTGAGGATGACTGTGTGTGTACTGTACATGTGTGTGTCTCAGGTTGTCGTGTGCTGTTAGTTTCATGATGCAAAACATGTGACACAATAGACACACAAACTACAAAGGGGAATCAAAAGACACTGAGACACACACAGGAGTAATTGCAAGACTATACACAGACTAACACACAGTACATTTCGTACACACGCTCTCCCTCTCATGCACACACCGATCATCTTTCCCCATCCTCACAAACTAGATTCACAGTGAAACTTGCACATAAAATTAGACTGGGTCCATGCTTGTGTTGTGGGTTCATACTCACTCCTTTCCATCCTTAGAAGGGGAATTGCAGGCATTGGAAGCAGGGGCCGTGTTAGGGTGCACATGTGTGTTGGTGTTGGGGGCGCTTCCAGAGCTGAGTTTGTCCAGTGTACAGGCGGTACCTATAGCGCGGACCACCAGGCCTGACTCTCCCTCCAGGTCGAAACACTGCAAGTACCCCACCACGGCATTCCCGCCCATCTCCAGTACTTTAAGCCCTATTTTCCTTTGTAGCTCTCCTAAACAGGAGATAACACAGAGCCACATTACCAAGAGAAAAAGGGAACGGTGTTAAGTTCCACTTCCACCACATCAACATGAAAAGAGGATCACAGTGAGCATTCTTACCAGACATAAGAGAGATGAGCCTCTGACGAGCCTCATTGGAGGCCCTGGGAGTTCGAATACGGTCAATCCACTGGTACTCTGGATCTTCATTCACCACAAGTTCCTCCACAAACCCGTGCACCATCGCTGCCCGGTAACACCGTGGAATGGATGTGGCTATCATTTACAATTAGACAAACATCACAGAGTGAAAGGATTTTAAATTAAATGGAAAAATAGTTCTAACCTCCTTCTATCCTTCTCTTCAGCTATTATTCCATTTTAATCACATATTTTTAAGCGACAGTCGCTTGTTTACAGATACACTGTTGGCAGACATCAAAACATCAAAATTATGACATCCTCTAATTAAACATCTTTTATGCCACTTTTTGTAGGTAACTGCCTTATGTGCTGCTAATCTACATTTATGCAAACAAATTGTGTCTTATGATGTCTTTTAAGACTGTAAAAAATTGCTGTGAAGCAGAAGATAAGTCAGACATACTGCAGAAGAACTTCACCCCGCAGGAGGACTGTCTGAAGCGATTCAAATCATTGAAGAGCTCCACTTTGACGAGGACATTGATCTCCCCTCGGATACCTGACAGTACATAGTAAAAAGAAAGGTATTATAATAAGAAATAAACCTAAATGTAGTGATTATCATGGTCAGATTAGTTGACTGTCATACCGTGGATGGTATCATAGATGGGAAACCAGCCAGAGATGACAGATGCAGCCTCACTGCACAGCAGCGGGTCAATGTCAATGTAAACTTTCCCTATGGCATCATTAGCACTATATGTGTCGTGGTCCAACACTGTGATCTGCAATGGTTCATCCTGCAAGTCCTCATCATCAACCTAGACAGCAAGAGAAGGACAGGGAAGAAAGAGAAAAGGGAGAAGAAATAAGAGTGAAGCACCTGTTAGAAATGCAATTCATTTTGAGATGCATTAAAATACTACCAGAGTTTAAAGGGAAGCTCACAGGGACTTTACCTCAAATTTGAACCATTCTGAGTTCCACTGTGGATTGAGAGATTTGGGACAGACATCTGTTTTGAATGTTGTGTTTCCAAACTTTACCTGCAAAATAAAAGGCACAAGACACATCATTGAAATACATCATTTACTGTTTAGAGTAACAATGATGCACCAGCCATATTGAACGCAGATGTAAAGTACAAACTGTTGCAGATGTGAATGTTTTTATTAATGAAAACGAGCCTTGTTGTTCAAGCCCCTTCACTCACCTCAACAAAAGCATCAGTAAGGTCACTGGCTCGGTCCATCACAGGCAAGTGGCGCCCTGCCACAATCTTGGCCTTTAGTTTCCCAGGCATGATTCAAATTTAAGTCGATCTGTGAACAAATAATATCAACACAACAATACATGTATCAATGGCTTTTCAACCAACACATACTGTGATTAACCCTGCTGTCACTGACAACAGTGAAGACTGAAAAGTGAGACTCCTCATTACACATGCATATGTTTCTGACAGTGTGAAGAGTCCCTTCCCCTGGCTAAAAAGCTAGCTTCTCTTTGCTAAACTAACATGTATCGCCCCTAGCTTACCTTGAAATAGCTTAACGAGTCGGTTCAAAGTTATCCGTTGAACTGCAGTTTATGAACACGACAGCGACTGTCAGTTAGCCAGATTATGTTAGCAAAGCAAGGCTAGCAAGAAAAGCCACTTAGGTTAACTGCATTGCAGGCACAATCTCTTTAGCTCTACCTGATCGGCCATGTTTTTACAATCATACTGCAAAGCAGCCACCTATGTAACAATAATATTATCTTGCTATTCCCAGTGCAAACAGTATCGTCCTTACCGGTGCTACAATATCAACAGACAGCTGTCAAAGCGGCAGCAGGCTCCTTTTGCTCGAACATTATTGTTGACAGCCCACCGCTCGTCTGACCTCCGTGTCTCTCCCATAACACGAGACCTTAGTTCCCACTGCACCAGCCAGGAAAGAGTCCTTTCAGTTAGAAATGTTCACGAGCTGATACTACGAATAAATGTACACTGTTACAGCTGTACAGGTGATGTTAAGACCGACATACAAATTCATCACACATGTAGCTGGTTAGCATGTAACGCCAACGGCTAGCTTGATAAGGATACAGCCCACGGTGAATGAGTTTCAGCGGTTAGTGCGCGCTGCTTTCAGGGCACCTCGTAAAATCGATCTTTCCACTTAAACTTTGCACTGCTATGCATCCAGTTGGGGAAAAACAACATAAATAAACCTTTTAAGAAATATACCCACTGTAAAGATTTGAAAATATACACATGTACATACCAATAACTGAAAGTTGATTTTTATCTGTTCCGCTGTCTTTTAAGTAGCGACACACTCAAATAAGGACTGACTTCCGATAGTACATAAAGGCAGCAATGTTAGGGTTTGTCTTGGACATGCGCAACATTAACAACCTGGTTCATCATGCAGGTGAAATTGAACTACTCACTTGGTGTTATAAGCCTAACTATGTTATGTTATGTAATGTATACGTTGGTCAGTTGTTTGGCTTTGGTCTAATGTCACATTTTTATTAAAATATTATTTTATACCACTATGACATTAATAACAACAGCTAAATTGTGGCAGAAGTGGATAAGTCTGGTGATTTTCTACATTTTTCTTACTGTCAGGGAACCCCATGAAAACACCACAACTAGAACTGACCCTATTAAGTACCATCTGTTTTGGCAAAAGAAATGATCAAAAACACATTAGTGAACCACACCATTGCACTGGCTGACACAGTCCTTCATTGGATGCTCAAGGCCACTGTAGTTTAATTTGAGTTGATCTCAGATTACCCCTCCTGCTGCCATAAATATTCACTTATGCACCAAATCTGTGCCTGAAAATAGAATTACCCAATCAAAAATGAGACCTATCTATATCTAAATCATCCTACATTACACTGGATGTACTTGGTGCTTGAAGGTGCTAGGTGAGGCCACTTTGTCATGAAGTACTAAACCTTGTGCCAGGTGGATTTGTCTGAATTAAATCATAGAGCCTAAAGCTTGTCACCTCTGTCCAGAGGGAGAAGTCAGGCCATAGGCTGGTATTTTTGGTCAGCATGTATCTATGAAGACAAATGTCTGTGCCAACCCTGGAAGTATGAGGAGAGAGTCATCACCCAAGATTAAGTTACACATATATGACCATCTATAAATGTTAATACAATCACCTTTTCTCTACCTGGACCCATCTCAAAGGTTACATTTTTTCATTAGTAGAAATCCTGTTTAATGTGACTAGCCTTGATCTTCATATGAAATAATTACACAGGGGGACAGGAAGATGATTTGAACAAGAGAGTTGTTGATCCCAAGCAGACACAATGCAAATATTGTATTGCATGCTCTCTTGTGCTGCAGAGGACTTCACTAAACCTGGCTCTATGCAAAACAGAATATATTTTTGGTTCATGTAGGCCCAGAAAAAATTAACTCTGATAGAAATGAAACATTTCAGAGGAAAGTGACACCATCAAGGTCAACTCTTTCCAACCCTTAAAGGATGATGTGCCATACTAAACAAATTTTAATCATAGCACAAAGCAAACACACACAGCTAGAGATAGAGCGTGAGAGCGTTAGAGAGAGAGACACACACAATGACCCAAAAGTCAAATACATGAGAGAGAAGAGAGAGCGGTACAAAACTTGTTCATCTCCATGTGACGACAGAGCAGCTGAAATGCACAACATGCTTTCCTGGTAAACCCACATAATCCTGTAGACATCCTGTTAGAAATAAGAGATTAATAAGAGAAGAGAAGAAGAGAATATTAGTTTTGTGTTCAGCACTGTCACCTGACATCAAAGCGATGCCCTTGGTATGAATCTCAGCTGTGGTGTTTGTGTGTGTCCCACAGTCCAAAGACGTACAGTAAAAGTAAGGTGAAGTGCAGCATAGCCTGCTGTCACCTGGTGCATGCTAGGACTCTGACTTTGACTCTGACTTTGACCCTGAAAAACAACATACTACTATGAAGAGTGGGTGAATAGTGCAGACTGAACTCTTGATGATGTTGCTCAAGGCTGTGCAGAGGTCAAATGACACAGAGCTGGTGCATGTGTCCCTGCAGTAATAAATTTAGACAAAACTGAAGCACTGCTCTACACAACAGTCACTTGTTGTCACTTGCTCTTTGGCTTATTGTATGTAACATGCAAACACATTTTAATACCTTTATTTATGTTCACGTTTTATTTGTGGATGATAAAAACTACAGTTCTTAGTTCCAGTGTTCCAAAAAGGTACCATGGACCAATACCAATCATGATGTACTGCTATACTGAAAAAAAACCCCAAAAAAACATAAGCAGAGGAGCTGCTAAAACCAGTCTGCAACAACTATGATAATCGCAGCTGTACTTTGAGTTTTGCACTAATTAGCAAATATTAGTATGCTAATATGCTAAGCTTAAGTACAATATAGTTTTAAATGGATCCTATATCGGAAATCCGGATTTGTAAAGGACCCCAGTTTTGATTCAGATAGTTTTAGACCTTCATTACTGTATTTAGCTTAGGCCTATATTGCATTCACATGAAAATTGTGTTTGATCAGCATGATTAAACGGCAAAACCAAACCAAATCTGTTTCCAGGTAGTACTGCAAAATCTGAGTATATGTTAGGTTCTGTTGTGTGCACTGCACTTGGTATGACCTGTTTTGCACCGTGGGCCCCCAACAGGTTAATCCAACCATGTGTTTAATAGTGGGTGCACCACATTGTGTGGATGGCAGACATAGCACCAAAAACATTATTGACAACAGCAACATGACATCTGTTGTGGAGCAACACAAACATACAGAATATATGTCTGCCTTGGTCTTTCCCTGCAGTAATACAAACAAAAGTGTCTATATATTGAAAGACTAGGGTTATAAGCACTCATGCTTTATACCCTCAAGTATACAAGCACAACTACAAATTAACAATTGTCACACGCCGGTACTGTGCAATGTGAGGAATACAGTGCCCAGACTTTGAATAACTTCATTTAAGTTTCAGACTGGATCCGCTTGGCTTGGTGATAGGACTTCATATTTTCTAACAGAGGTGATAATCGTATCAGTCAGTAAAGAGTTGTTCAGTTAACAACCGGAGTTTACGTTAATCCCGGTGACCGACCAATCATTTCTTACTGATAGGTGGGCGGTGTCACAATGCATGTTGCTGGAGTAGCTGGAAAAAGGAGAAGATATCACACTATGTCCTTTTTTCCAGGCACCACAGATGTCATCCTAAATTCGCTGTTAATGAGAATCTTTTCTTGTCACAAAAAAAACATTTACAATGTATTTGAATCAAATTGTGTTTAACCTGAGAAGAAATTGTCAAAAACAGTGGGCTATTTTTTTTTTTTTTTTTTAAACTAAACCAGATTAGTCATTATGAAAAGAGAATATGACTTTGCTGTGACAATTGCTGTGTTAGTGAAGTGGCAAAACTAATGATCAAAAGCTGGAAGTACAGCTACAAACTGAGTGTGTGGGCGCGCGCACACAAACACACACACACACACACACACACACACACACACACACACACACACACACACACTCACACACACAGGATGTCATTTATTGTCAATACAAACCTGCAACACAAGGAGGAACTGTTGCTGCTGCCAGGATGGGATCCTGAACAACAGAATAATTAGTCGAGGGATTCATCTTCTCAGTAGAGGATCTTCTTTGCACAGGTATAAAAACCAACTGCAGTGAAATACCATTCTGATTTCTTACTCTTGTATGGTCTGATAGTAGATGTCATTTTCTTTTAATCACTGGACCATTTTTTTTTTAATCTAGCAACATCCTAATTGTTTCTTTCTCCAAAGTTCAACAATGTCTGATTAGTAAGTTCTGTCTTCACACAATTTAAGAATTGATTTTTCCAGTGTGTTTACAGGCCTATCATCTAATAACTGTTTCAATTCGCTTGTGTATCTCCGTTTTGTCTGTTCCAACAAACTCCACATGGCCATCACAGCAATGTAAGTTGCAGCATACATGTCTTCCCATCCTATCTAACCTGAGTAATGAGGAAAAGCAATCAGAATTTGATGTTTAGTATAGCTTTAAATTTCTTGTCTTTGTACCTTTTCTTCAGTACACACCAGCACCCATGGTCCCCAAGGCGGAGACAAAGGTAGTGATACCTCTTTGAACTTTGTTTTTGGGTAACAGCCACATTGTGCTAACCTGTCAAGTAGGTAGTTATGTTTTTGCATGTTTGCATGGCTGTGCCTTTCCACTCAGCTTAACAGATTCCCTGGAGGAAAACAGTATCACAAAGCATATGGGTCTTCTCATGATAAGATAAGATGCAAAGTTTAAAAAGACAAGTTACATTTTATATCATCCTTTCATACTATATTAAGTATGTAGTGTCTCATTAAAAATGACTCAAACATTGACTTTATACTTTATACTATTATACTTTAATACGGATCAGTACAATCAATACAGAACAAATGATTCATACTTTACAGACATAATGTATGAGAAAATAAATGTAGCTGGCTGAATAGCTTGAACTAATGACTTCAGCTGTAAGGGATGTAGGATGAAACTACATCGCTGCTCAGGAATATTTTGACACAATGCCAATATTAGCAAGAATTGTTTGAAAGGTCTGAGAAAAGTAAACCAAGTCTGCAAGCGCAAAAGGTTTTATATCTGTGAAGTAAACCAAGAGTTTGTACTGCTATTTACTTCAGGGTCATACTGACAGAGTAATTTTTTTATAATGTAACTGAGAAACAACATGTATAGTATTTACCCTATTAATATGGATCCTTGTGAGCTGCTGCTGTCTTTTTACAGCGAGTACATGCCAGAGAGTAGTGAGCATGATGTAAGAGCATGAGGCTATTACAAGAGCAGCAAAATGTAATTTGTGCTCAACTATTACAATAGATAGAAGAATATTCTATTAATCCGACAAAGGGGCTTGTTTAAACTGCAGTATGGCTAAAAGGTCAGGTGTTTTATGTTATCTTTTGTGTTATTTACAGCCCAAATGCAAGATTTCAGCCTCCCGCAAGCTATCACTGAAGGTAAACACTTAACATACAAAATATACATGAGTTAGCATATTAACCCATGAAATGTACACAAAACTGACAGTATGAGAAACTACTTTCATGTAACAGCCAACATGGCTGTTTTAACCGCTGATTATGTACCAGAATCTCATATACTGTACTTCTCTCCATGTCACCTTTGACTTGACCAGATCCTCTTGTTGACACGTGCAATGGAAGAGCTGGAGGCAGAGAAAGCTGCAAGAGAAGAAGAGAAGGTTCGCTACCTGGGAGAAAAGCTTCCACCACTGCAGTTCAGTGGTTTAAACATGGATGAACTGCAGGTGAGTCACATACACAAACAGTCAGAGGACGTAGCTGTGGTAGTTGTAGTAGTAGCAGAACATAACCCCAAAGATCACAATAAAAGGAAACAGAACAAGACCTGAAGTACTGAAACACACTGTGTGTATGTGTGTTTGCTGCTGTTTTGTAGAAACTCAGTAAGCAGATTCATGCAAAGATTGATGTGGTGGACGAGGAGCGGTACGACTCTGAGGCCAAAGTCATCAAGAACAACAGAGATGTATGATGTCAAACACACTGAAAAACTTTTTTTTTTATGAACAAAAACTCACCAGCAAAGCTTTTCACCATCTCTAGATCAACGAGTTGAATCTAAAGGTGCAGGACCTCGGAGGAAAGTTCAAGAAACCAGCTCTGAGGAAGGTGAGAGTGTCGGCAGATGAGATGATGAGAGCTCTGTTTGGGTCCAGAAATAAGGGCTCCATGGACCTGAGGGCAAACCTCAAATCTGTAAAGAAAGAGGACATCAAACAAGAGAAGGTATGGCCACACAAATCACCATATACAATAGGTATCTGGCAAAAGTCAATAGTAAATGAAAGTACAAAAACCTAGTGACCTGAATGTGTGTTCTGAAAACTTCAGGAGATGAACATGGAGGTGGGTGACTGGCGTAAGAATGTGGAGGCCATGTCTGGTATGGAAGGCAGGAAGAAGATGTTTGATGCTGCCGGTGGTGTCCAATAGAAAAACCTCTGTAGTGCGCTAACACTGAGTGATGTTTTGAACCAAATTTGATGAAAGTAAACACACAAAAAAATAAAAAAATCCTAAATAAAAAAAAAGAAGAATGAAAACAAAAGAAGAAATTGAAAAAAGTTCCCTGGGAGGCAAGTTTAAGATTACATGTTCATTTGTAAAATAGCCATGTGAATAGATATTACTATTGCTGCTATGTATAATAATATAATAAATTTGTAAACATTGCCTCACCTTTTGTGTTGTTCACACATATTGACCACATGATAAATTTGAAGCAAATATGTAACATACGGTAACTAAACATAACCTCCTCTCTGCAACACAAAGGGCAAAACTTGACATTGTCCTTTCACACACTTATGAAAAGGGTATTGTGGCTGTTTTTTCATGTACAGTGTCTCCACTAAGGTATCCCATTGACTTACAATGACAAAGCACCAGGGATATTTTTCTGTCCGAGCCAGGATATACTTAGCCCTTCCCCCTTGACTGGAATGAATTCCGCCCCAATAATAAACTATAAACGCCGTCACACACCATAGCTGTCCTTGGACTGACATCAGAGTGTGTCAGTAATGGATGGAGGTTGAATGATGGGAGTCAGCAGCCTCCAAGGAATTTATGAGTGCTGGTGAGCATCTGTGCAAATACAGTATGTACCTGTGTCTGAATGCCAGTGTACAGTCAGACTGTTATTCTTACTGTGCAGAGTATTTTCATCAACACTGTAAAATGTTCCTTGTGCACCACAGCTGTACCATCTCTCCTCAGACTTGTGTTACTTGTGTTGTTAGCTAAAAAAACCTCTTATCAGAAACCCCTCCCTATCTGAGATCTGAAGCCATCATCTAGATTCACTACTTTAGAAGAGCTGCATCATTTAGTTGCAAATTTGTACAGATTTAGGTAAATATTTAGTGATGCATTACGTTTGCTCTCCCTGCCATACAAGTTGGACAGACAATTGGGCAGAGAGCATCAACTACTGTAGGGAGGGTAATCACCTCATGAACTCATTATATGGGTGTCTATTTTTCTGCTATTGGCTGTGTGTGTGATGTTCTGACACTGCTAAATGGGTTGTGGTTCTTGTGTATGCTGTGGGTGTGTTAATGACTCATAGGATCGGGAAGCAACAAATGCTAAACCACAGCACAGCACAACACCACAACATCTGCATGGACCTTTAGCTAATACCCCAACTGAGGAGAGAACACTTCAGCCTTTGTATCCATAGTTTTGTGCCTGGTTGTCGGCACAGTGTCTGCACCATCAGCTGTGAAAAAATAGAGGCTTTGCACAGGAGCCTACTGTGTTTCTGTCCTCTTATGAAAAATATTGCAGCGCGTTTCTATATGACTCTGCTCTCAGGTGACAAACTCATCATCAATGTGGAACTTTCACCAACTACAGAACTAGTTTTTGATTTAATCCAAATAGCTTTAAAAAGGCTCCATGCATCCATCCCATACACACCAAAATGATCAATCAATGTAAGTCAGAGCATGCAAACTACTGAAATGTAAGATTTAAACTCAACAATGGTGATATACACATACAAAGCTTGTTCCACAAATTGTGAAAAACTTTTATTTGTCCATAATTTTTGACATGAAATGACATGAAATGAATAGCCAGAATAGTTCAGTTCTGTAATTTCAGATGGATTTTTTTCCCACTTACTGAATAGCATGGTAGCTATTAAAAATCCTATGCAGCAAAATAAAAATAAATGGAACATAAAAGTATTTTGGAGAAACATATTCCTCAGACTTTTCAAGGCAGTGTAAAATGGAAAAAAATCTGTCCCTGAGAGAAGAGACTCCTGTACCATACACCAAGGCAAAGGTTAACTCCTAGCATTAAGAGAGATGAGGTATATCTAAAAACAACCAAATATAAGAGAGAAATTAAGAGTAACAGAAAAAACCTTGACTGCTTTGGTAGAAAGAAAAAAAAAACATTACACACTCTTGGCAATAAAACCATCAGAAATGTCTGGACCAGAAATGTGTTGTGTTTTCATAGCCCTAAATGACAAATGAAATGGTTCAACATGGATCAGTTTCAAATCACTGAGAAAAGCGTTTGTTAAACTGGAATGTGAACAAATCTGAAAATGCTGCCATTAGTTTTGTCTTAAATAACAACATGAAATTACATAAACACAAGATAATTTTTCACCCACCACAATTCCTGTGTTTTACTGTTACAGTGTTGACAGTGAAAACAATATTTCACTGTGAAGCTTCAAGAGACCGAGCCAAAAAATGTAGATTCATAAATTCATCTGAACAATTATTCTTTTGAATAACAGCAATTAAATTCAAGAATATGAGCTGGTTACACAAACATATCTAAACCCAAGTCATGTTTTAAAATGTACTTATCCTTCCCTTAAATATTTAATTATTTTACCAGTTTTAAGTTTTTCCTGACTTGTCTGTAAAATTCACTGAGGGCTCAGTACCTGAATAGCAGTCTCAGCAGAAGGCACATTTAATATAGACATGAACAAATAAAGGAGGCCACTAGTGAAGACAAACAAACAAAAAATCCTACCAACATTGACATAATAAATATAAAGTGTTGATAATTTACAACATGACAAATTAGGCTGTGTTTACCTTATCCATAATCTGGAGACAAATACATGTATTTCATTTTGTTACACACACACATTTTTATTTTTTTTTCTCCAATTAAGACTCATGTGCAAGAATTGTGATCTTTGTGTTACAGGACACTTGTGTTAATGCATCCTTGGAGTGTGCACTGCCATTTAATTTACGTTTTGTCTTTGGATCAGATCAGGTCTTGGCAGCTGGTAGTGCAGATTATCATGGTCTCAGTCGGCAACACGGTGCACAGCAGTATCTTCATATATAATATCAGACGGTCAGTGGCACTCATCAGCCAGTACCATCTCAGTAGTCAACAGTACATCCAGTGAAATAAAAAACAGTGTAGCATCAGTAGTATCTCCTTAGCGATGACCTTGACTGCTGCCACTTGTAAAGTTGCTGCTGGTATTAAAGTTATGTAGCGTGAGTCATGCTTCGGCCTTAAAGTGCTCTGGTTGCTGTGGTTGTAACCATGGCGATGTCACTGTGCAGCGGCGGATGGCAAGGTCACCTGTGGCTGTGTGACATCCGCCGGTTCCACATGCCACGTTTAGAATGATAGTGGTGGAAGAAGTTCCTCAAGTAGATCCTCTCTACTTCCAGTCCTGCCTGGAGGACCCTGGAGCAGAAAACAGAGGAGTTTGTTATATTGATCTTAACTGGTTAGATGTTTTCCTTTTGTTCTGTTCAAAATTAAAATGAGTTTAAACCTGCAGTAACTGATTGTTTTCGGCCACTTGGGGGCAGCGGAAACAAGTTGTGTCATTTCATCACCTTTTGTGTTAATATGGCAAACTTGTTAGCAAACAGTTGCTTATTTACACATCCAGCAGTTATGGCGCAACACTAATTTTCTGTTTCTGTCCACCTGATGAATGTAAGTCCAATATTCACTCTGTTTTTGGTCTAATACCAACTGCTAATGGAAAAATCAAATGCTCCACTGTGTTCAGCTACAGGTAGCCACTAACTGTGTCTGTCTGTCTTTTGGTGCTAGACAGGTAGTGTACAATGGATTTTATGAGGGTTTTTTTTCTGAAAACAGCTGCCTGCTCCTTCCAAAATGAACACTATGAGAGCGGAGAAAGTGAACCAAATGGTAAAGTTATGAGCTGGAGAGATGAACAATGAGATGAAACTCGCTATGAAAAAAGTTTTCAGATGCAGTTGATAATTATCAGTGAGTTCATCACTATGAGTGACCCCTTTTATTGATGAGATCAAACGTTATTTAAGATAGACAGTCAGCTTTCAGTAAAAGACGGTAAAAGAAAAGGTGGGTTAATAATGGCACCATTTGTCCCTAAGGCACCCACTTTGTTATACATGCATCAAAGTGTTGCTAGCTTGCAAGCTTATCATTCAAAATGTATCTATTACAGAAATGTATATCAGCCTCTTTTACTGTATTTTTCCTTATCACCAAGAAGGTTATAATATTCAGTTTCAACTGGTCATAATGGAGGCTGCAGTGCAAGACTGTTGCATTAGACTGCAACAGTTTTAGCAAGTTGCACCAGATAAACTGGCAACCAAGCGTGAGAAAGGGACTACAAATGTAAGAGGTGTTGCTACAGAGGTTTTCCCAACAATGTTAAGGTTGAATTCCCCTAATAAGATTAAAAGAAAGACTGGTGGCCTCTGTAGCGACGGCCAATAGAGGAAATACAACCGCAAAGCTAAAAGGCATCAAACATAAAAACTGTATCCTTTAAATGATATTTAGTGAGGAACACACCTGTCGAGGAGCTCCCAGTCTTCTCCTCCCCAACGATCTGTGAAGTCTTTGGTGTTCATTCCTCCCACCGCATCCAGATCTGACTTATAGATTCCCAGTAGGCCAAAACCATTCACCTCCCAGTAACCTGCAACACACACACACTCACAAATTTGAATGACTTTAATTTGGTTACACTCACTTAAAGCTGTTTGCATATTTTCACTAGTTCTGTCCCACATCTCTTAATCTTGTGTGTACGTGCCTCACAGATTTACTGGGCCTCACATCAATGTGAGAAAACATTTTTATTCATTTACACCTGCTGCATGTTACAACCTGTCATGAATGGATGCCATGGTTCACTAAGACAGGTGTAGCTACTAGAGACTGTTTGTCTGAGTGTGTGTGTGTGGCTGAAGGCAAGAAGACATGGAACATGTCTTATGCAACATGTCAGAGCAAGAACAGCAGATGAAGACACGAGCTTAGAGGTTGTTGTACAGTTTCCCTTTCACCTCTGGAGTCACACATATGCTCAAGTAAGACTGAATCCCTGAACTGACAAAAAAAACCCCCAAAAAAACAGTGGAAGAGTAGACTTCCTAAACGGGTCAGTAGTAAGATGAAGACAAAATGGAGGGGAGTACTGATGTTTTTTTCTCGTTTATCTACATGGAATGACTCCGCTCGATCTAATCTATCGATCTAAATCTCAGTCTTCTCTCCTGTCTCTCTCCTGTCTCCTGACTGACAATCTCCTGATCTTTTCAAAATAAGCATCAAAGTAAAACTAAAGATGGATGTGTTTGTGTTTACCTCTGGCCTCTGATGGTGTAGCGCCGCAGTTCAGTCTCATGACTATGGGAGCAAAGACCATATACCCCTCCACACAGTGTTTTCTGATGGTATCGATAATAAAGGGCGGGAAGTGGATGTGGAGGTCACACAGAAAGACGATGCTGTGGTTATCCTGAAGGAGAATGAGAGAATGGAAGGATTAAAAAAAGATGTATTATTACTGTCTGTTCATGTTAGTTTCATCTTAGTTATTTATTGCTGAGTGATTTTGCCACACTTACATTTATAAGGTTGATCCCTGCTTGCAGACCAGCAGAGCGCTCAAAGTTTCCACTCAGCTTCACATATTGGTACCTGGCACATTCCACAGGCACAATTATAGTGCATAAATATAACGTATAGTCAGCCACAAGATTGTATTCAGTGTAAAAGTGAAGCAGACACACACAAACACATACCTGGGGAGTGAGGATTTCTGTAGAGCCATCCTCACGTCCATGTCAGTGCTGTTGTAGTCAGCGATGATGAGGTTGAAGTTGGTGTCTCCAGTTTCTCTGAACAGTTTCTCCATGTCAGCAATCAGCTGCTGCACCCATCGAGCCTGGTTTTTCACTAAGAGAGACAAAGAAACAAGAAAACTATCAACAATCCCCGGGGGCATAAAAATCACAGTAGTCAGCTCACTTTAGTGTTTACTTGTGAGCACACATGCATCAGTGCTGACGATCACACATGGTTTTACAAATACATCAACACTTCACAATGTCATCATAACGTAGTACAACATGATGATTTGACATTAAGTAGTATTATTAAGAACTACATATGATGTAATGTCAAATGTAGAAATGCATTGCTGTACTAAATCTTTTTTTTTTTTTAGGAGCATCAAATGTGTGTGTGTGCAGAAACCGTTCTTGATACAAATTTTTTTTTTTTTAAAAAACAACCACCCAGAAAAGTATTATTAACAGTATTCTTTAGAGAAAGTGAACAATTTGAAATTTTATCTAGAACCAGGTTTTTATATCAACTAAACTAATTTTTGACATTAACAGGCTTAATTAACAGGCTTTCAATAATTAATTACTGAGATTAATGAAGACCTGTGTTGTGTGCTCTGTGCACAATTATTTAAGTGTGTATCAGATTAAAATTACAACAGTCCCGGCCCGGGATGCAGCAGGCCCTTTGACTTTTCAGATCTCTTTCCAGAAAGACACTTTGTTATTCCTGTGCACTGGCTGCCATCCATCACTTCCATCAAGTGCTTTTGTAAAGGCTGACTGAGATGTTTATACAGTTTTAAATATGAGGCTTATGACTAAATAACAGTACACATTGCACATAATAGAGGCCTTTCTGTCTTTGAGTAATGAAATACTGACAACAATTATGTGGTCAGGACATGCCTATTCATGTCAATATTGTACTTTATACAGTGGTCAGTGGTGACCTATTTAGTTTTAAGTTGTTTAAAAATGTTTCCCACATGGTTATTATCTAAATTGCATTCATCACTTATGCCAAAATATCATGTGTCTGTACTTTAACACCTGAGTACCTTGATGATGAATGTTTCTGCAAACAGCCGAAGCCAACACAGAAGTCAACAGACAAAAAGAAGCGCATCAAATGACAGCACAACGAAAAAAGAAAGTGAGCATGGTTAAAGGTGGATGTAGAGTACCTGGCACTACGAAGTGGACGGTGGCAACAGGATTCCAGCGGAGGCCCACCGGGTTACACAGCACCGGCTCAGATTTCGGCTGTTTGAAACTGAAGTCCCTGCTGCGTTGCCTGCTGTGGCGAATCAAAGTGTAGATGTACTGTGACAGACGCAGCAGCTGGCCATTCACATCTTTCAGCTGCAGCTCCAGAAGGTAGCGGCTGCCCTGGACCCCATCCACGCGCTTCACCACGTTAACCACACGCTCCAATGTGAACCGCCTGCAGGGGCAGAGAGCACCAAAAACAAACTGTGACATGTCTGCAAAACAATTATGAAAACTATGCACACAACTCTACTTGCTATTTAATTATATAGTTGAAGCGCATTTACTTCCAAGATGCAAACTGCTAATTCAAAAGAAATTTTAAACAATTTTTTGAAAGAGAAATTCTTAACCTAGTCTTCAATGCGCAGAACTCATATACCAGCATTAAGTTTACGTTTAGATCAGTGGTTCCCAGCCTAGGGGTCAAGGCCCCACCAAGGGGTTCCGAGACATTTCCAGGGTGTCACAAGACAATACAGGAATTAAGGAAGAACATACTTCAACACAAAATTATATTTAATTTTTTTTAGAGCTTTCACTGATTTACATTTTTGTCTTTGTCTATGTGAAATACTGAATAGTTTCATCACTGCAGGTTTCTGAAATGATTCAAATTCAACAAACAAACTGAGAAGAGAAAATAACAAACTTTGGTTGAAATGGCCACAACTCGCAGACATATATGCAAGGGAGCAACTAACAATTATTTCAAATATGATAATGAATCTACCAATTACTTTCTCAATTGATCAATTATTTATTTGTTTTATAAAATATCAGTAAATTGTATAAAATGTCTGTTTATTATAAAATGTTTGTTATTAAATATCCCATTTTCTCCAACCAACCAAAAACCAAAAATATCCGGTTTATTATCATAAAAGTGTAAGAAAATCAGAGAATATTCACTTTTGTGCAGCTGGAACTCGTAGAAGTACAAGTCTTTGCTTGAAAATGACTTGAATAATTATTCGATTACCAAACACTGCCGCTTGGTATCCACCTCTTACTACGGACAAAAACTCCCCTAAACATATAAGGGACTCAGGTGATGCACTGGCACAGCTATAAATCCACTTACCCGTGGTGCTTCTCATTGAGTTGCTCCATGAAAGCCTTGACAATGGGAAGAACATCACTGGAGTCGAGCAGCAGGTTGCCAGAGACGTTGCAGTGCAGGTCGATAGAATCTGAACGCCGTGCCTGAAGGTCCAGGTGGTTCACCTGGAAGGTCTGGCTCCAGTTAACCTCAGTGTCAAATACTGGCACAGGGGTAAGGGCCTCATCGTCTGCAACTTCAAAGTTTCCTGGTCCCCATAGGTAGTCTTTCCCACCCTCCCTGGTGTCTCTCCTGTTCTCAGCTATCTTGCGAACCTTGTCCTCCTTTCCCACTTGGTCCTCCTCTCCTTTCGTATCCGACCACTTTTTGTCCATCTTGTCTCTGCGATCAGCGATCATCTTAGCTCTGTGGATGCTACGTTCTAAATCCTGCTGCAGAGGCATATTCATTGCTATCTCCTTATCCCTGTAGCGTTTTCTGGTTTCTATGTCGCTTCGCGTTAACCTCAGTACAGAGCTGTGGATGTCTCTTTTGGGAGTGGTAAAATGTTTGTTAGTGCTTGGCTGAGACTTTGCTTCTCTGGTTACAATCCTCTGCTGCTCGGCCACTGTAGGCTTTTCAGCCAAAGGAGCATTCCTCTCTAAGGGTTGATGCTTAGAGTGGTTGATTCTCTGGATTTGGGTTTGATTCATTTTATGAGACCTCTGGATCTGATGCTGTTTATAGTTGAGCTGCTCTACTGGGAGTGCTGGTTGTTCCTTTGCTTTAAGCACCTCTTTGCCCTCTGGTATCAGTGGATTTGTCTGTCTTGGCGTCACAGTTTTCTTTACTGATTTTACCTTTTGTCTCTTTATCGGTCTTTTTCGTTTTGGTTTTATCTGTTCTACTTTTTTAACTGAGCCCCCAAGTTTTAACTCCGTCTGGTTTGTTTGCAGGTGACGTCTCGAGAGTTGTGTTAGCTCTGATAGCAGCTCATCTGGTTTCTCTGGCTGTGAGACATTGCTTTGGCTTTGCCTCCTCTGCAACTCATCTATGTGCAGTCTGGTTTCAGAAGAGTTCAGCGTGTTGTTAGTTCCTTGTATGGGTAAGGACAAGAGTTTGCGTCTGCGTTTCTGAACATAATCATCATAATCATGTCCATAGTCTGGAAAAAGTGCGTTGTCTATCTGATCTGACCTGACCTCCATATCACTCTGAAAGGCTTCATTGTTAAACTCATCCTCTTCATATAGGACTGATTTCCTCCCCTGGAACCCAAAATCTAAGACACACCAGAAGCACAGAGAGAAAAGTAAGAGTTTAATGGATGGACAATGCAAGTAACCTATTTATTCATTTTTTCACAAAAGATAAGAAAATACATCTACCTATGTTTCCTTTTTCCCGCATATCAGGATGGTCTAATCTCATGTATCTAGAGAAATCAAGCCTGGACATAAGGAGACAAAAAAAACAAAATTAAACATAATATGAGAAGAGTCTAATTTGCTTTGTGTTTTGAGATTTGATACCAAAAGAAAAATAAACACTTTTTTCCTCTGCTGTGTAAAGGATTCTCAGTAGATTGAAGGTGCGGCCACCTCTATTGGTGATACTTCACTCCTACTGTAGTATTTTGTATAGAATATAACATAATCTCTTTCTAAATATGGATATATAATTTATCTTATTTGTCAAGTTTATGTCCAGAGATCTCACATCTTCATGTAGTAGGGGCTCTTGGGGTAGAAGCAGCTGTTCTCCGACTCCATGTTAGTGAGTCTGGTGTAGTCATTGGGGTAGATGTAGGACATGTGGACCTGGGTGGATGAAATGAAATGACATGCTGTTAAAGCTATGAGAGCTTACTGTTTGCTCCCACAAAGTGATGAATCGTGAGGTCTTGTTTAGTAAGGTTTATCCAGCCACATCCACAGGGACCAAACAGGTGTGTGCAGAGTTGCAATGAGAACAAAACACACCGTCTTTTTTATATATTGCAGATCTCAGAAATGATGTAGAGTAAGGTTCATATTTAAATCATAACTAAAATATGCACTCATTTAAAGAAATAGTTCAATATTTTGGGAAACATGAGAAGATCAGTACAAATTCTATCTTGTCTGTTCAATACAAAAAAAAAAAACAACTACATGTTATGGGGGGTTATGTGCAGGACCACGTCCTGGAGTCTTGTCATCACCAAAAGGTTGCCAGGCAACCAGCGGAGACGGAGAAGTAATGAGACTCTAGTAACAGAGGAGAAAGAAACTGAGAGAAATCAGACACTGTGCCACTAAATGTTTTTTTTCTAATGGGTGCAGCATGCCTTGATTCTCTTTAATTTGGTCCTCGGGAGGCATTAAGTATGCTGTCATAATTTAGATATGTGGAATAGACAACAATGAACAGTAACAAATTTAAAAAACCAATTCAGATTGGGCCACGGAAGATGGAAAAAGCTTGTGTATCACTGGGGAAAAATAAACAAGAAACATTATTTCCTCAGTGCTACTCCATTATCTTTTGCAAGACCATGGTTCTCTATTTCCAACGCTGTTTTCAGTATTATATTTTTTGTGTGAATTATGAGCTCTGAATGAAGCTCAACCAGCAGAAATTTAAGTTTAGTAGACAAATGACATAAATACATACAAACTGCAGTCCTTGGTAGCGGAGCAGAGGAAAGTCTTTGATAGTATAGCTGGGTTTGTACGAGCAGTCTGGCAAAATACCTTGTAGGAACTTGCTGTTTATCAAAGGCACTGCAAACAAACACAACACAGAGGCAAGATCACTTTGTGCATTTAGCAGGAGGAAATAACTTGCACAATACTTGCATCCGGCACAGTAGGAAATGGAGGTGTGATTTATCTGTCATGTGGCAGAGAAACAAAGCAAGAGAGTGAGACGTCTCTCACCTTTGTAGAGAGAGTCTCGTGGGTCTTCCCTCATAATGTCTTCTGCAGAATCGTGCTGTTTTGTGGGGATGTGTTGGTGGCTTGCAGCCGTCTGTGGTATATGTGCAACGTCACTCATTAACAAGGCAGACTCATCTGTGGGTTGAAGACACAGGCAAACAGGATAAGAGAAGTACTCTGTTTTTACTGTGAAACAAAACCAGACTTGATGTGCACTTTGAGCATCCTTGCAGAACACGAAAAGGCAACAATCTTGGATTATGACACACAGTGTGATGGAGATTTAAGCTCTCTAAGCTCCAAACTAATAAAGATTCACTGAGTAATGTCTTTTCAGGCAGCAGAAATGATGTGTGGGCTTCTGTGTACTTACTAACATAGAGGGAAATGTGCTTGGATTCAATAACCATGAACCTGAAGCTTTGGTCCAGGAGCTGCCACTGTGTGAAAACAAGCACAAAGAACTGCATGTCTCTTCCACTTTATTGCTCTAATTGCACATAAAAATTAGCACAGACTTGACATGAGAGTTGGAACCAATGAAATAAGATGAGAAAACAGAGAGAGGTGATTTTCTCAGTGTCTGTGCTGAGTCCAGCTACTTACTGCCACCTCCACATGGTCAGTCCCTTTGTTGTCCTGCTTATGGATAACTTCAAAAAAGTACCTCCTCTCAGCAGACAGCCTGTCGGACAGCAAAAGGTCATATTCAGAGCAGTAATATAGACATACCAGACATAACCTAAAAGGTTTCACACAGTCAGATAACTTCAACTACAGGACCTGTGTTGATCCTGGCTGGTTTTGCTACTGTACATAAAAGTAAGTAAATTTGAATAATTCATTTAGATTTGGAAAAGTGTGAATTTGAAAAGGTATTAAATAGATTTAGACTGTTTGTTTGAAAATGGGTTCCCCAGCCTCAGCTTTTGACCAGTTGATGGAGTAAACAGACACCTGATTGTAAATGTTGATTAGATTATGGGCTGAAGGAAGTAAGAATGACGGGTTTGTAATGTACAACAATATGTCATCAGCATATGAACTCATTTTATGTGGTGGGACTTTTACTGGATGCCCGGGATGTGGTCACATTGTCTAACAGAAGCTGCCTGAGGTTCAATGAAAAGTGAAAACAGTAGTGGGGATGATGGGCATCTTTGTCGAGTGCCTCTTTCTAATGGAAATGGTTTTCATATGACTCCATTGGTTATGACAGAAGCAGTGGTTGAATTGTAAAGTGTTTTAATCCAGTTGATGAAACATGGCTGAAATCCAAAGTGAATTAGGGACATGAAGAGAAAGAACCTGTCTACCTTGTCGAACACCTATGATGAATGGTGGTTTGTTTGGGTATGTGTTGTTCTTGTCTGAGGAGTTTCTCCCCTTAATGAAGCCGTTTTAATCATTGTCCATTAATGATTAAATTACAGATTCCAGTCTGACTGATAAAGCTTTGCTTATAATTTTTTTGTCAGTATTAACTAATGATATGAGGTGAGCAGTTGGTGGGTTTAGTTTTGGGTAAAGTGTAACATAGTCAGCGTTCATATGATGGGGTATGGCTTTATTTTGGTGAATTTCAGATATCACTTTAAAGAATAGAGGTGAAAGAAGAGGCCAAAATTGTTTATGAAATTCTGCCGAGTAACCGTCTGGTCAAGGTGATTTATTGTGGTTTCATCTAGGGAGAGAGGTTCTAGGTTTTCTGATTGGGTTTGGCCTAAATTATAACTTCTAGATATAATGTTCTCCCTCCTATAGGTTTGTCCTCCTTGAGTATCTTCAAATCTTTTCAGTACAAATACTTCTACTAGGCACATATGTACAGGAAATTGGTGTTGATCTTAATTGCTGATGTTTTTGTTTTCTGTTTAGTGTAGATCGTGAAGCTCACAGAACTGCCTGCCCGCTTTCAGTAAACCACATGTCAGTCAAATTCTTTCCACCACGTATGCTGCAACAGTAATGTTGATGTGTTACTGAGTCAATGTTTCTCAGTTGGATTCCCAGAAGCCCATATATGTGTTACTAGATTAGATATGCTTATGTTTAGGCATCCGTGTCAGTGTGGTTAAAAGGGCACCCCTGCAATTAAGTGTTTCCATTGTAAGAGACAGATAAATAGATAAAGAATTGTCAATGTTGGTGAGGCAGAGGTTGAGATATCTTTTCTTTTAATCCCCTGTATAGCACAAGCTCTTCAAAATTATGGATCCTACAATTCCCATTATGCAGCTCCAGATTTTATTTTTGTTTACTCATTATACAAATGTTTTCACAGGCTGAGCAGTACTCCCATGTGATGAGTAAACTGATCCTTTTGTGTAAAATCAGTGGAGTATCCCTGAAGGTTGGGAGTATTATATGATAACTGCAGACAGTTAAAGGTCTTACACACACACACACACACGCATGCACACACACACACACACACGCATGCACACACACACACACACACACACACACACACACACACACCACTGTGAATTCAATCACATTTATCTTCGCTGCTGATTTGACAATAAACAACTCACCTAACTGGTCTGGAGGTCTGACTGGCATATTTCACAAACTCACCAGGCGCAGTCCACTCTGTGCCGGTCTATAAAAAGAAAACCACACATGCAAACAAATATTACATTGGCACAAATGAGATGACAAATTACCCTCTGCCTCTTAGGAAGAAGAGAGGCACGCTTACCTTTCCAACCCACGCCAGTAACTGTAAGTTGAGGGGAGATTCATCTGTGCTGAGCCACAGTTCAGAGTTGTCATTAGAGCTCAAAGAAAACACAAACTCTCCTGAGAGACAGGGACAAAAGAGGACACAAAGAGATAAGGAGAGACACGCAAGTGCGGTAACAGACAGAAACTAGATATAAAACTAGATGTTGTACCGTCAGTATATGGATGCAGATAGCCAAATATCCTGAGCCCATAGTTGGTCCAGCCGGGAGAGACGGCCAGCTTCTGCACTGTAGTCCTGGTCTGAAAGAGCGAGGAAAGAATCGGCCATGATGCTTACTCAATGTGAAACTACATTGTGAGTCCAGGGACATGAGGATCTAGCATGTGGATGTAGAATGCACAGCTGAGTGAAAACAACTGTATGTGTGTGTACGTGTGCTTGCCTATTCTGTGTGTGTGTGTGTGTGTGTGTGTGTGTGTGTGTATGTGTGTGTGTGTGTGTGTGTGTGTGTGTGTGTGTGTTTACAGGGATCTCTTCTTTGCCAAATTAAACACCCAGCTGCATTTCAGTTGGATGAACAATTGCATTGTTATCTTTCAAAGACCATACATAAGAGGGTTATGCTCTGCTGTAAAACCAGATAAGAAAAAGTTTCCGCCTCAATTCAGATATCCATCACTTAAACCAAAAAGAAAAATACATATTCATCTTCCTTTCTCAGAAAGTGCAGAAGGTCTCACTGGTTTCTGAGTATGTTCCCACATTTCTAAATATTTAAAAGTAATATCTAAAACGTTGCTAAAAGCTGTGACACACAAAGACATACTGTGAAGCATTAGGGTTGGAGACTTGGGGATCTAAGAAGACTAAAAACATGTACAGCCAAACTAGCAGCTGTGTGAGGCTGTATTAAGACACATGGGTGCTTGGAGCAAAATTCTAATGTCACATCATCATAGTAAAACGCTCACCATTGCAGTGTTCCCAAATAATACTACACAGTGATTCTAAGCTGAGTTTTTAGTATACAGCCTGTTCACACTGAAGTGACAAAATGAAGTATAATCAGAGCAGACGGCATGAATAGTAAAGGCGATCTTTTTGCCGTTCATGTACACTGTACAAAGGAGGTACAGGACTGCTCAGAATCAAAACAGCTTCAAAAAATCTTGGAAAGCATAAAAAAAGTACTAAATCTTAGTAAAAACACTTTTATGTCTTCAAACTGTCAAAACAGTGAACTATGATGTAGTGCATACTGTACTGAATTAGTATGTAGTATGAGCTGGGACCCAGCTCATGGCAATGCTAACCCACCGATTTTAGCATGTATTAAATTTACCATTTTAACCATCTTAGTTTAGCGTGTTAGCATGCTAACATTTGTTAATTTGCACTAAACACAAAGCAGAGCTGAGGCTGATGGGAATGTCATTAGTTTTGCAGGTATTTATAGGTCATAATAGTTTTGGACTAATCAAAACTTTGACCTGATGATGTTGTAAAATTAAAGGATCATCAAAGGTATTACAGATCATCCTGAGAGAGACATAAAGCTCTAAACTGAATATCATCGCAATCCATCCAATAGTTGTTAAAACGTTTCACTCAAAACCATAAATGAGAACCTCATAGTGGCGTTAGAGGAAAGGTTAGAGAATCACTGAAGTCAGTAGGATTCATCCTCTGTGGACCATGAATGTATGTATAAAATTTCATGGAAGTCTGATAGTTGCTGAGATAGTTGATTATTTAAACACACTTAATGAAAGCTGAGTGATCTGCTACGATAAGGATCTGACTCACATGAGGATACAGCGGGTAGTGCAGGTTCTTGCGGAGCTCAGCTGTAGAACTGCCACACCAGTCCTCAAAGACATGCAGATTGGCCTGTCCCTTGTACTGTAGGAAGAGAGAAGAGAGATGATGCTGCGAAGGCACTGGTGTTTGTGCTGCAGTATTTCAGCCGTACAACAATTAACCATCTGGACTCAGTACTTTGCAATCTAAAACCGACAAACCGACCCCCCCCCCCCGATGTTTTCTAGCCATGTAGATTGTGTGGTTTTATTCGCTCAGGTTGTGAGATATCCATCTCGAAGATTTATTCTGCCTTCACCACAGTATAATGGAGATGAATGAAAATGTGTCTGTGGAGCTCATTACATCAAAGTAAGGCTTATCTTTACAGAAACCCATTACTACTACAGATAATCCAGAGTTGTCATAAATCTCATTCAGATGTCTTAAGTCAAAACTAAAACTATTTTCATGGCTAGATATATATCTAGAGTGTAGTGAGTAAATGTTTTCTGTGTCATTTGAATAAGCTCATCCTTTGAGTAACATATGCACAGAGAGGTGGATCACAGGAACTGGATGACAATGGAAACCACTGTCAAATTTCTCTTCCTCAGTTATAGTCACTTCCTTGAAAGCCAATAGGAAACATTGAAACACACATTTGCAAGTGATGAAGCAGTCAAGTTTCAGCAGAAGCCCAGATGCCCTGTAAACATACACCTCTGTGACATCTGCTAAAGAGGCCATGTTATCTGATATCTGTGTGTGTGTGTGTGTGTGTGTGTGTGTGTGTGTGCTGACTTCAGCACAGCAGCAGACTACTGCAGGTCAGAGCCAAGCCTTAGTATTTCATTAGTCCAGTAGTTCATCAGATTTCATTGGTGCTCAAGCTAAAGACTGTGCTGTCATCAGCACAGTCGGTTAAATGTTAGCATAACCTTGGCTCAGAGGGTGTAAACTGACTCACAGTGCTTCACAGGTTCTGTGTAGCTTGTAATCTCTCCATCAATCATCAACACACCTCTTTCCTTTTGTTTTCCATGTCCATGATCAAAGGCTATTTGAATCTGAGGAGCTCATTTGCTGTCAAGCTCCAGTTTATTTCATTTCAACCACTTTGTCTCTCTGTCCTTCCCCTAAGGATTGAGATGTAAATGTAGAGCACTACATCTGTGAGAGTTGTGAGATTTAATGGGAGTTGCATACTCTTAACATGTTCTGGAGTCACATCACATTCACATTTTCTGTTTTTGATGGAACATAAACCGTTAAGGTTTAGCCTGAATTTACTGCAGCATTTGCAGATGTTAAAAACCCTGTAACCTCCTCTGACTTAACGGAAAACATGTTATGTTAAGGGGTGGCCAATATGTCTAAGATGTTCTATAACAGTATCAGTAATTTTACCATGTAAAGTTTAAGTTAAACATTTAGAGCTGCAACATTTAGTCAATCAACAGAAACTGAAACATCACCTCAGTCAAACTTCTCAGTTGTGAAGAATTTCAGCTTTTCTGTGACATATGTAAAAAAATCAAATATCTTTGGATTTCATCTTGATGTATGAGCAAAACATGACAATTGAAGGTGTCACCCTGGACTTCAGGAAACTGAAACTGAGTATTTCTTACTACTTTGACTTCTTTTAATCTTGCAGATTAAAGCGATAATGAAAACAATCATTCCTTGCAGTACTAAAATCATGACTATCACTTTTCTGGAAACTCAATTGAAATAGACTTATAGTTGAAATCAATTAAAATAAATGTATTAGTTAAAATTAATTCAATTAATCAAATACCTAGAAAAATTAAGGTACAACTCATTAACTGCTTTTAAAATTCGACAACCTAAACTAGAGATTTTAGCCCTGGTGGCTCAACTGGTAGAGAGCGTACCACTTAGGCTCAGTCTTTACCGCAGTGGCAATGGGTCCGAGTCTGACCCATTGCCCTTTGCTGCGTGTCATGCCCTCGCTCTCTCACTGCCCCTATCTGAATAAAGGCAAAAAATAAATTTTGTGACAGTTTGTGACTCATCATGTTTGACAATTAATTTTAGAGTGTGAACACCATCCAACAAAAGACCAAGAGCGCACCCACACAAACATGATCTCTGGGAAGATTATGGTGTTAATGTGAAGTTTGATTACACTGGTTTGTAAAGCCAGAAAAAGCAACAAGTGAAATATGAGGTGCAAGCAACTGGTCAAAGTACAGACCTGCTTAATATAGTGGAAATATGATAACCCTAATACAGAGCCGTGGAAGCTGGTGAAGCCGACTCTGCTGCAGGAACCATACTGTACACAGAGGAAAACACACCGAGGTGGGAGGGACAGGGCAGGCCCAGGCAGGTTATTGAGGGTTCAAAAGAGGTGAGTATTTAAGAGCAGGACACACACATACACACACACACACACACACACACCTCTGGTTTCCAGGTTTGTGGAGTATAGCTGGTGATCCATGCAGCTGAATCCTCCATGTGGTCTGGTTGATGGTCCCTTCTGACCTGGGAAAACAAACATATTAAAGTCACAGACTAGGTCTCCTCCACCCTTCTTTGCAAAAACAGACGCCCTTGCATCACCATAATTTCTATTACCACTCCTTTTTCCATGCACCATCCTTACCCAGTTGTCAAACATGGCGGCCCTCCAGCTGCTGCTGTCAGCGTAAGGATTCATACCTAAGGAAGTGGGTGAAAATAATTAGAGCAGCACGTAGGGGTGACAGGCAAATATACAACGACTGTGCACAGATGGGCAATACTGTGACACTGTCTCTTGTACTGTTTGAAAGTGATTTGTGAGTTCCCCAGGGGGGTGGAACAGATTGTGTTTCTTCTAGTGGCTTTATACTGACTTTGCATTCAAACAAAATGTATTCTAATCCAAAATTAGCATGTGGCATGATCTACTTCTTGTTGGATGGTGGCACAGGAAAATCAGTGAACTCACAGAGGGTGTGTGGAGAGGAGGAAGCACTCATGAACATGAATGAATGACAAACTCTACAAGCAGTTAAGCTGAATCTCAAACACTGCCTCTAAAAACTTGGCACTGACACCGTTCTGCTGTAACCACAGAAAACCACAGCAAATTACTTTTAACTATGTAGACAACCATCAAATTCAGTGACATAACTAACTTGACTGATGCTTGGGTGGGTCACTTGGATGGGTCACATACTATAGATGTTACTAGATTCCCAGTCTTTGTTGCGCAAGATGCATTTCCATTCATTTCTCATGTGCTTATGTTGCATGAACAATGAAGCCCAGTGTCCCAATCAGAGTCCCACCCATTCCCTGTTCCAATTCAATGCTGATGGCTGCTGAATGTAACTTATCTTAATCACAGCCTTCAATGAGCCACAGAAGCACTCCTGTGGTGGCAAAAATCTCTGGCACCACTCTGGCAGAGCAGATGCAGAAATCTTACTCCTTTGAACCTCTTTTGTCATCTTTCGAATTAGAGGGTAGAATGTATTTTAAAAAGGAGGACCTCTGTGTTTTTTTTTACGAGCTTGTGGTGTCAGTGAATGAACTGGGGTTACAGTGCTTGTGGATACCAAGTCTGTCATCATCACCGGGTGGAGAGCTCCAAACACACACACACACCCTTTGAGCCATGGTGTTGCCAAAATTGAGCCACACAGTAGTAATTCTAGAGTGGGGGTTAAGAAAAGCAAGAGCAGGGTATTTTTATCCGCCTCCGCCCTCATCTAGTCTTCTTACAAACGCTGCTTCTGTTGCCTTTCCTTCACAATATTTCCCAAAGTACTGATGATTTATTAGTTAATTAGTTTGTTTTGGGGTTTTTTTGTTCATGCTAAAATGCTTTGCCTTGTGAAATTCAGTGACTCAGAGCTGAAATGTTCCAGTGGATAAAACAGTTGATAAAAAGAGAATAAGGACTTTACAGGCTTTCAGTTTTCATACACGGCACAAAAATCTATTCAAATAACAAAGACACTGGCAGGTTTGGCACAGTTACTCTCCTGAAGCAACCAAAAAATAAATAAATGCTGCTAGAGAGACAATGTGTTCGAGTTCTGAGGATTTTAGACAAACACTGTTGCTTTTATGTTTCAAGGGACAGGCTGTGTAAAAAACCTATAGTATATATAGTCAACGTTAGTCATGGTGAACTAGCACTCGGCAGACTGAAAGGACGAGAGGTTTCCCGCTGGAAGCAAGAGGAAGCAGAAGGAGACAGACATTTTAAGAGACAGTCTGGTGAAAAGTTGTTGTCATTAACTCAACCATGACTTTTCCACCAAAAGATCATGTTAACATGTGGGTGAAGTGCCCAGTACAGAGAAGATCGCGGCATAAAAAAAAAAAAAAGAAGAAAAAAAGCCCACCCACACAAGCAGCCATTTCTCCACCGGGACATTTATTAACTGCCTTACTTCATACGCTATCTTTGTTCTTAAGTGCCCGTGTGACCTACATGTGGGAAAAACAAGCCATCCCTCAAAGACCATATCAGCAGGGCCAAGCCCTTGAGTGCTCCTGTGGCAACCTGTGTTGCCAGTCTTAATCTCTCAGTCTCTTTTCTACTGTTGATAGGTGATGACCGTGTTACTGCCCTGCTGCACAGGAGGAAATGAGAACAAGTGGTTTTCAATTAAGACTGCAAACTCTATTTCCAAATGTTATGCCCTCTGAGGGATCAGAATGTTGGTTTAGAGGAATTGCTTCATTAACTTATTGATTTTAACATTTGTTGACCAGGTGTAAATAGTTGAAACCTAATGCAGAGCCAGTATGTAAGCAAGGCTCATGTGTAAAGATTTGACTACAGTTTGTTACCCAGCCATCTGTTTCTTCTTTGTTATGTGATGTTTTAGGTTGATAAAGTGCTGCTATATTCACAAAAAAAATCCATTAAGAATTAGATTGAGAATTAATTTGAGCACAGCATTTCTTTTGGATTTCATCACTGTATTTTTAAAAAACTCACAAACCTTTACATATTTTAGACAGAATAAAAATATGGATAGATGCTACAAATGGACAGAGGCTATAAAGGCAGAAGTATGTTCCAGTGGTCTATGTAATGTGCATGACTATAAAAATAAACCTTGAACCGTATAAACAAACTGATGTCACATAACAAGGAAATATCTGTATAAATGTTATGTAAGTTGTTTGTTTGCATCAGGAGCAGCATGAGCACAATATTGTGCACACCTTCCTTGTATTGACTTGTATTGACTCCAATCTACATTTCAACTGTCAAAGCTTTGAAAAAATGTCTAAATTACTTGCTTTTTAAAAAAAGAATCATCATCTTTTGTGTTACCTGGACTAAACTCATTTATGTGTCTGATATTTCTATGTATCCCATGTCTCCAATAAAACTGGAATTTCAATCAAAGAAGTTTAAAGCTGGTGCAAAAAGTTATGCATAAGACACGTTATAGTTATCAAATCATATCACTTTAAAAAGGCTTGTTTCTGCTTTTTGACTAGGAATAGAAATTGTGACATCAAACCTGCTTTCACACAAACGTTACCGCTTCTGATGTACTTTTCGACACGTTCAGACACCTTTTGTCACTGCAGCCACCTCAGACAATAGTGACAAGATATTCTTATGTGTCCACCCCTTCCTGTCAGTCTCCTGTTACACATTTCAATCTTCACATTGCTCTTTCAGCTCTGTCTGTGAAGGCTACGTGGAGCCTCTCCCCCGAGAGAAGTCCCACTGTGACGAGGGGGCTACAGCCCAGGAATGTTTACATATAGGCTAGGCGAGCCCTGTAATGTAGGTCTGAGGCATGTGTTTACACGTCAGGCTTTGTTCAAAGTGTGTGTCATGTGTTGTTATTCCTCTCCTGTGAGCAGACACCAGCTTGACTATTTTCACTGTTTTACATCTCCATCCATGCCGCTGTGGTGACACCCTGATGTTATACTTGGGTGTGAGTGCAATGCAACAGATGGCAAGCTGAGGTGTAAATAAGGTGAAAGAGCAGGATGTTTGGGTTCCCTTTAAGATAAGACTTCCTTCTGAGTGTAAACCTGCGATCTAACCTTGTGACCTCCCCATCCCCCCTTTCACTCACCCCCCCCTTCTCTCTGTGAACCACACAGACCACTCAATCTCTTCAAATGGATGTGTTGTTTCACCTGCTGCTGACTCATGTTTCCTGTTCAAATGCATCCAGTATCATTGATGAAAAGCAAAAGTAGGCATTAATGCTCACATCAGACACTTACAGAGAACGCCTGTGGTGCTTCATAATGCATTTACAGTTATCTAAACATATTCTACTGAATGAACAGAAAAACAGAAAACCCCTGTTAATTGTAATCTAATCCAATTCAGTCCTTCAATAAATACACCTCTTTTTTGTAATTTCAAATAGGTAGTTTGGTGTCCACATTGTAAAATATTGCCTTTGGCTTCACCACAAGGCTTTAAAAATTATTGTTGACACTGTATCAGAGAGATGATGATTGAGCTCTGTGGTGATCTATGAAGCTGCACTTTGTTGTGTGGCAAAGAATTGCATTTTATGTCAAGATAAAAAATAAAAAAAAGGTTCTTTGGATTTATAAATGACGTGGACAAAATTAAAAACAATTTACCACCACTAAAACAGTTGGCTACAGCTTCAAAAACGAGCAGTGGAGATGAGTGAATACACAGTTAAGCAAGTGTTCACAAAGTAAGGAAGTTATGTTATTGTCACATCGTTTCTGCTTTTCTTGTCTCACGGCAAATGGTTTATTGACACATTACAGCCTTTTTTCTTTTCTTTTTTACCTACATACTCTTTCATGATAGCCTAGGCCTTCTGCAGGTTTATTTCTTGCTTTTTTATATGCTCACTTTCCAGTGTTAGGGTGTTGTATCCGCTACATGATTTATAGCCTATTAGTGCGCAGTCAAAACAATGCATCACTTTAATAAGTTTACAGAACAAACACTTGTTGAGTAAGATCTGTTGTGACTGTGTCACGGGCTGGCGACCACAAACTTACTTGCATCACTACTCCATGCTTTTGCAGCTACCATCTCATGGTAGACGGCCACTGCTCCGACCAGCAGAATTGCCCCGAACAGCAGATATTTGCCATTGCGCCGCAGTTTCTTCAAAGGGAAAAATTCCAAGATCATCTTGGCTCTAGGGCGAAACCTCGTCCCGGTTTGTTCATCGGTGGGGTCACCCGCTTTGTCATCAGGAGGGGACCGACCCTACCGTGAGCCAGTCCGCCTGCCACCCACCGCTGCTCCCGGTGGGTGCGCTCTACCGGCGCCCTGGATATCCCCAGTGCGCACGGCCCCTGGTGGCTCCTCTCATCCCGCGAAAAATCCCACCATGACCTGGGAAAGCCGGTAATCTTCTCTAGGCACTCTCTATCATCTAAAAGTTTCAAGAGGTTTCCTCTTGCCCCTTATCGCAGGGTGAGCCCTGACCTCTCTGTGCTCCGGGTGCTCCCGCACTACGCGTACAAGAAGCAGTACAAACAACTGAGTGAAGAGTGAAATGTCACACCACCAGTCTCACTCTTCAGTCCACACAACTTCATGAAGACAGACACAAGATGCCACAGAGAGAGCGGGGCAGAGCCAGTTCTGTCTTCAAAGTAAAAGCATGATTCTGTCACAGGGGTGAAAAATAAATCATTGATGTGTGCACGCTCGTGCACCCGTGATTACCTTTCTTCATTGTACTGTATATTACCGATAAAATGTCTAATTTTATACATATATTTTTATTGTTGAACACATTTCAACATGTTTCTCACAGTGTTTTGAAATCCAACACCGGAAACGCTCTTTTGTTTGTAGTTGCCTTGACACCACCCGCTCTGAGATTGAAGGGAGGAGTGAACAAGGGCAGCACTCACCACCCTCTCTTACCTTGAGATTTACCGTGAACAGGTGGTAACTAAATATACCAATACTTCCTTTAGTCATTTTTCCTTTCCGCATATACATGCAGCTTTAAATTAAATTATTCTAATTTAAGCCTCAGTTTTCCGTTAACTGTTAGCACTTTGTCCACTGGTCTGCTGCACTACCACCTAAGTTTATCAGGTGAAACACTTCATGCTTCACCTCTCTACATTTGAAATAACAAAACACCTATACCACAGAATCTGTACAGATTATGAATGCAGGTGTTGCTGTTTTGGACATTAAACATACGTACATATGATACATGTTTTCAGGGGCTATAGTTTGAGCATTATTAACTACTAAATTGCCAACATACTAACCTGTATCCCCCATTTTATTATATAGAGTCATTAAGGGATAGTGGCCCAAAAATACATTAATTAGAAATGCTAACCATTACATAATTAGTAAATGAAGTCCACAAATAAAGGAATATTATGGTAATTTGTTGGGAGTGTATTCACTCAACCTGTTGGGTACCCCAGTAGAAATCCTTTGTGTTGGTGCAATTTGTCCATCATCAAAATAAAAATAAAAAACTACAATAAGAATGTCATTGTTGATGCATTTTATGCCTTTTGTAAGTGTGTAAGTCAACTTTATATATCCATTGTCAAGCCAAGAACTGCTGCTCTGGGAATAAAAAAAAGAAGATATTCCCAGGTGAGTGCTGCTCCCACACCTCCCCCTTTAATATAAACCTGAGTTACTGAATAGTGTCTAGATGGCAAGACAAAACAAAAAAACTAACTAAAGAACAAAGAAATGCACTCAACTAGCCTATAATAAATTAAATACTGCAAATGAATAATGAATAACTCATTCACTTTGTCATTCACTCGTCCACCTGTGGAGGACAAGCAGTGCTGGGCCATAATCACCCCGGAGAGAGATCACATCCGTAAGCTGACACCGGTGTCCCTGTGAGAGAGCAGGGGGATCAGATCAGTGCCTGTCTGTCCTCGGGAAAGGAAGACTGATCTCCTGACAACTGCAGGTGCACACTGGGACAAATAATGTACTTAAGCTCGACAGTTAACCCATTATGCAAAGACACATTTAAAAATACATTAACCAAATGACAGCCTATCCACGTCTCATGCAAACTTGGTCATGTTTTTAACGGCTATAAACTAATATCTAAAGCTAAAACTGTCTCTCAACTGTGAATTAAAATGTGAAGAAGTCACTAAAGTAACCTAATCTCACTTTGACCATCAATCTAAGCAAGTGCTGTAAAACAACATGTATGAACAAGTTCCACATCATGATATAAAAGCTCAGCTTAATCATTTACTCCTGTGAAATAAGAACTGTCTGCAGGTTCCTTTGTAGTACTTTGTCAACCCATATTTGACAGTTTCTCACAGTTCATGAGAGAAGACACATTTTTTCTTCAACTCATTTGGTTTATAAGCAGACGACAGGACAAAGGAAAAAAAAGAAAAAAAAGGAGCTACTGTGTGATGCCCGGAAACTGAGTAACAGGCGAACCAGACAAGAAAATCACACACACCCAAGTTGTAGCTATTGTTTATTATATCCTTCTGTCAGAGCAGAACAAACAGTGACCCTTCCAACAAACACAGACAAAGTCAACACACAACCCACAGCCCTGTTTTAAATTAGCCCCTTAATTCAGTTTCTGCTCCTCTCTACAGGTGGTGCTGACTAAAGTGAACAGGGCTCACATCTTCCTTTAGCGTAGTCTTAACAGTCTGAATCTGATGAGCCGTATATGCACACGTACATACATGTACTTTTTACAGTAAATTAAGACTAAGACTTAACTGTTTATACTTGAGTGTGTCCAGGAGAAGCTATTTAAGGTCCTTTCTACTATAGCTGCTTTAAAATGCACATATTCCAGTTAAGTAATTCATTGTATTCATCATTTTGAGAACAATACAGAAATCACAATCACAACACTGGGGGAAAAAAGTACAAAGTCAAAAAGTCAAAGCAAAAGTGAACAGTCCTGTACCCTTGGGGCTCCATCTTTAGACTGAATGCGGAGCTCGAACTCCTACAGCTTTTCCAGGAAAATGTCTTATTATTCCACCTATCCACAGTGCTGCTACATACGTACTTTGGGACACAGGCACTGTAACATTCAGACACATTATATTTATGCACACAGCCATCACAACTCCAGGAATTGATCAGTAGGCCCATGAGAGGAGGGTTGGATGGAGAGCAAAAACGTGAGGAAGGGTAAAGGACGGAAGGTGGTGCAAGGTGAATGGTCTAGCCCTTGGCGGGTGAGGGTTTGAATTTCTGCACATAACACTTGGGATGCACTTTTTTTCCTACCCAAAACGCTGTGAAAACACATGCACAGTTCAAAGCTGTGGGTCGAAAAGGGTTCGGGGTGGGGTGGGGTTGTGGCACTCAATTCATTTATTAAAACCACGTCCCTCAGTGCCATCAGCTAGGGAAGCCCCCACCCGCTCGGCTAGCTGCCACAGCAAAGAGCCCAGACACAAAGAAAGCCAGCGAAGACGCGCCCAAAGTCAGTGCTCTCGTTTGACACGCTCATTCTCATACACACATTTCATGTACACACACACACGCACAACTTAAACACAAACAGCTCAAGTTACAAAAGTCTGAAGTACAGATAAAACATAATGCTGTCACATCTTCATCTATGCTTTTGCTTCACTCCCAACTTCCTTTTCTCCGTTCTCAACCTCCATCTCATCATTGCCGTTCTCCTTGCTCTCGCTCTTCACCTTCACTGCTTCTTTCTGTTCTCGATGAGATAAAAACAAATGAGTTAGTCTCTTTGGCAATCTATAAACAGGCTTATCCCACCCTCTTGTGGCTGTTGTAGAAAAGTCAATCCATCACCTTTGAATCCCTCTCTGCAAACTTCTGAAACATGTTGGCGTAGATGCGTTTGTCCTTCTCATGCTGCTCCTTGATACGTTTCTGACAAAGAACCACCTGGCAGAATATAATGATGGAGAGGTCAGAAAACAGCCAAAAGATACAATTATGTAGATATTTAATGAATTTTGACCAGATATCTGTATTCCATGACCACATTGATATGAGCTAAAGGATAATTAAGACTATTTCCAACCTGGGCTTTGTCAGAGTGTACAAACATTTTCCCACCCATCCTACTTCTTAATTACAACAGATTATTTGCCAAATGAGCTCATGTAAAATATTATTATTAGCATTATATTAAACTGCACCTGCAACTGGATCATATTCTGGATAGCGCTGGGTAGGCCTACTCCTGGAAAGATGGAGTCTTTGAAATATTTTTAATTGAATCAAATTATTTCTGACATATGCGGAGGCTATGTGGATCCTTGCCATGGGCAATTTCCATATTTCATTTGAGATCCTCTCACCAAGTCCTCCCATTTTAATATGAGATGGCCTTATGCCAAATATGATACATCTAGTAGTGGCGTATTTTCATTTTGGTAAAAGGTATTTCGCCTGCAGTGGTTTAGGGCGGCTCAAAAGTTAGGCATGATTTGCAGTAGCATGCGTAGCACTTTTTGGCGCAAATTAGTATTAGGCTATTATTAGGCATATTGTTGCTTTTTAAATGACACAGATGACATAGTTTTAAAACAAATTAAATACTTGTCTATTTTGCACTTGTTTTTTCAGGGATGCCATGCTGCAAAGCGGTTTCTGTCAGGTTAAGGCATAAAGCAGAGTGCCGCATCAAACACACCTTTCAGATTAATATCTTTACAGATTTTGTCTGAAAGGTTTCAATAGCACAGTATTGCAATACTGCGGTTTTTGCAACATTTTATGCTACATCTTGAAGTAGGAGTCATGACTGTGTAAAAAAAAAAAAAAAAAAAGGGACGTATACATTTATCTAAATGAACGTTTTTTATTTTGTAATTAACTCAACCATCAGGATGAAAATAAGACCCAGGTTGAAAAGCTGTTGAATTATCCTTTAACACACATGGCTCTATACCTGGCTCTTGGCAGCCTTGTTGGCAGGATAGAGCTGAACAACCCGCTGGAAGTCATCTCTTGCCCTATCAAACTCCTTCATACCAAACAGCGCTTCTCCCCTTCGGAACAAAGCCTTCTCACTGGATCCATCTAACTCTAGAGCCTGTAATTATGAACAGAGTATAATTAAAATGTTCTCAGTATTAAACCATATAAATAATCAGCACTCACAGTAAAAGAGTCTAGCCATATAACAGACATTTGTACAAACTATCATTAGTGTAACAAAAAATGAAAACACTTCTCCTTCCAATAAAAACAAGTCTCTAAATACTGAGTTTGTCAAATGACCCAATTGGTCATTTGACCCAATTGGTCATTTGACAAATTGTTGTCAAATGATTACAAACCAAAGATAGTTGATACCTTATCACAATTTTCTAGGGCTTGGTTTGGCTCCTGTAGTTTAAGGAAGCACATTGCCAAGTTCAAATGTGCAGCCAACCGCAAAGCTTTTGCTTTCTTCTCATCCTCCTCCGACAAACCGGATTCATGTTCCAGCCATGACACGATCCTTTTGTACTGAACTGATGCCTGCTTGTATTTTCCCTCCTGAAAAACATGAAAAAGAGTAAATCTGTGTATAAATCCTTTACAGCTATGTGATTTACAAATACAGTACTCTGCTGCACACTGTACCTTAAAATACTGTGTTCCCTTCTCTTTGACAATGCTGCCCTGTTCCAGCTTCTCTACCGTGTTCATCTCCCATGATTCCTTGGCCTAAAGGAAACAAACATTCATCACTTCTCAGAGGGGGGGGGGAAACATCGCTGAACACAACTGACATGTAATTGGCCAGCTTCAGTCAAATCGTGTTTGCAACACAGCGCCAAGATGTGTGTACCTTCTCAAAAGCTGTCAGCTTGATCTTGTATTGCAGTGTTGCTCCACCAGGAATGTTATACTTTGCGTTTCCTGCATTCCCAAAGCCATATCTACAAATCAAAAACAGTTAATATTAGTTAGCTCATGTGTGGTATAAATTTTGTATTACCTGTTGCAGTTTAACTTAAAACAGTTCTGCAGTGCAGTATGAAGATAGAGCAGTAGAAGTTTTTTGTCACATCACAGCTTAGATTGTGTTGGCCAAATTTGATTATTGTTATCAATTAGCTTAAATATTAACTGAATTCAACACATTTTATTCCCAACAGGGGATATCAGTACATAATTCACAATAATTAGAAAAACTCATCAGCCTGAGATGTCAACAATAAAAACATTCAGTCAAAATTAAAGACATTAAAACAAATTCCTGATTATTTCAAGACATAATTACAATGAAACAAAACATGTTTGCCTTGGTACATGTGATCATACTTGGGCTTAATATTAAAGAGTGCCTCCTCTCCCTGCTCCATAGCCATGATGGCTTTCTCCACTCCAGCTGGCAAGCCAAGACTCTCTCCATCACCAATCTCAAATTTCAATTCTCTCTCGTCAAACACACGTTCCTCACAGGTGGCTTCCACAGTGACTGAAAGAGGTTGAAAAACACTGGGGTTAGCGCGCAAAGCGTTAGCGTGCGTGCAAATCGCACTCTTGGTTTAACCACTATCTTGATTGCGGACTGTGGGGCTGTAGCAACTAAAGACAAGTTATGCAATTTTCAAACTATTAGTAAAAAAAAATTTTTATGTAGAGTAATCCCACCATCTGATATAGGTGGTGCAAACTTTTTATTAATTTATTTTTTAAACAAACTAGTCCTTTAGTCCTTTGAGCTAATAGATACTTTATTTATCTATAAATCTATCACTCTATCTATAAATGAAATTGTTCTGTTAGTCAATATCAACAGAACAGTATAATTTGAGCCTTGGGTAGGATTTGCATGAGAAAAAAAGGCCAGATGAGCAGGTGTCTGTTTTTATAATGTAAGGGAAACCATGATTTGTTTTAATGTTGAGGAGATTTTCAAATACAACAATAACATTTTTATGACATGGAGGTGCACATTTTAAGTATCAAACTCAGCTCTTCACCGAAAGTAGAACTGAAAGGTGTCTGTGAACGTTTGTGAACAGCTGCTGTAAGCAGCTTTGTTTCATAAAAGTGGTTTTCATTTTTCATTGTTGGGAAAAAAGAAGCTAAACTTTCAGTCCCAAACTTTCAGCCACTTCTCCATCCATCAACGGCATATTCATGTGTTTTAAACATATGACTGAAGTTTGTGTGCGGGTAAATCACTGTTTTGCCCATACCAATAAAAGAAGTTGTGTTAGCATGTTGGTACAAGTACCACAGAGATGGATGAAGAAAAAACACGAACCAGGAAGTCCAGTTTGACGTGTACAGTCAAAACGGATTCCTCCACGTCAGTGTTTGTAAGGACAACTGTATAAGTGGAATATTGCTACAATGTGCATGCTACAGGGTGTTACTCCTGCAATGTGCACTTGCATGCAGTTGATTGGCCAAAATTGTCCTAAAACCTACGAGACTCAAGGACTCAAATAAAAAAAGTTAGTCTCCTGATTCCCGACTTTGTTCACCCACACTGAACTTGCCACTAGTGAGATCTATTGTAACAACATGAATTCAGCTGACTCCAGCCTCCTCCATCCATGAAGAAATGAAATGAAAAATATTGTATAGATACCTTTAAAGCCTACAGGGGGTATGTTTTTGACGGTCAAAATACTGAATGTATCACTTAAGCATCAAATACCAGTTAAAGTTTTAAAATGTGCACCTGCACTTTTCCATGTATTTCTATAATCACTCCTGCACAGCTCAGGCCCAGTCTACCCCCTTAATATTTAATGGGTTGTGATCTGACATGTTGGTTTGAAAAACTTAATGAATATTTTAGATTATCATTGTGACTGTTATGGCAAAGTAAGTCATTATTATCATTACATTCTTACACAGGGACTCAGCAAAGTATGTTATGCATGAAAAGAAACCTTAAGCTACTCAACTATAAATAAACATCGACTCTGATTCCCAAAAATGGAGATACAGTAAATCAAAGGCTAAATCAAATGTACAAATCATTATCATTACATTTCATATTAATGCTATGAAAAATTGTATCCCCTTATAAGAGAGTTAGTTTAATTAATGTTGGCAATGGAATAGTTGTGTGCTTGATGTGTTACCTTCAACAGCAGCTCCTTCATTAGGCTTGGAATATCCCTGGCCTTTAGTGATGATGCGGCGAATTATTCCTCCATCCTCATCATCAGTTATGTCCTCACCTCGAAACTCAAACAATTCCACCTAAAAGTGTGCACACATGTAAATGTATGTCTTAGTCTCAATGCACACTGATAAAGAATCAACAAAAAGCCGAGGAATACAATTGAAAGTAATGGATAATCAAAATAACCTGAAATCCCTGAGGCTTACCTCAAAAACAAGAGTGGCATTGGGGGGTATCTTTGGCGGACTGCCTGCAGATCCATAAGCGTATTCTGGCTTACAGATGAGCTGACACAACTCTCCCACTTTCATTGTGGCTACCCCGATGTCCCATGCCTTTATTACTTGACCTAAACACAGACAAGACAGATTACCAACACTGGCTGTGCAACTACAGCAGGTGAATGTTCATGTCTCTGCTAGATATGAAACCAACCTTTGCCCAACTCGAATGAAAACTTCTCTCCTCTGTCTCTGCTTGAGTCAAAATGAGTACCATCCAGCAGTGTGCCAACATAATGTACAAACACTTTGTCGCCGGTCATAGGCAACTCTGTGCCTGTGCCTTCCCTTTTCACCAACTGGAAAAATGCAGACAGCAAGAGAAATTCATTTAAAAACTGTATGGAATTAATTTTCAAGTAATGTCTGCAAGAGACATGTAACCAACTCCACACATCTGTATCCTACTGTCTAGTACTTTGCATCTAAGAGGTGAGGCTGAAAATGTGTGCATGAGTGTACATGTCTTTCTATGGTTGTGCTAGCAAATTTGTGATGCTTAAGGCTAGGGAATGCATTATGTCAGTGAGTGTCCTCACAACTATATAAAGACCAATGTGTGTTATGTGTGTGCGTGTGTGTATGTAAGTGTGTGCGCGCGCGTGCGCTTGAATATTAAATGCCACCATCAGCATTAATAGCTTTTGCATTTGGTCTTTCTCCAGAGCTCCACAGACTCCCATAAATGAATACGGTTAAACTGTCTCATCGTCGGTGTTTTTGATATCATGGTGAGAAGTTAACCATGAAACTAATGATAGGAAATTAAATAGAAAGCGTTACGGTGTTGTCAGCCCTGAAATTAGCTTGCATTAGCTACTTTTATTGACAGTGAACAAGATAGCCTAGCTAACTATAGCTAGCGCTAGCCTAGCTGAATGAGTAAATAACAAGCAGTCAGCTAACCACTCGGCTAGCTGAATTAACATGCAGGAACAAAACAATGTAATTTGCCTTTAAAACACCCCCGTCTTTCTTTGGTGTGATGTCCTCTCCCTCCATTGGGATGGTGTGTTGTCCTTCACTTGTCTGCTCTTCTGCAGTCATAGTCATGAAGCAGCTTTCCTCCTACTACTCTGATCTGCACCACAATTCAAAGCTAACAAACGCTGGCCAACAGCAGTAGAGGCTAAAGCTAAGTACTTCTCAAACCACGCTGCGTGCAGCAGGCAACAATCTGACTCACGTCAACGCTGGCTGGTTCACTAACGCTGGTTAAAGCTCTTAGCTAGCCTTACTTAGCTACTTTCTTAATGCTGTTGTAAATAAAATGCACGTTACAGCTTCCAGCTAGCTGCGCGGGGACTCTGCTGTGTTGTTGTAAACGAATCACACTTGTATCTGAGCAGAATATGAGCTATCGGCGAGCCTGCTTTAGGTCCACGTTGCCTCGCAGTCTGGGATTTGACAAGCGCTTTTAAAGAAGGACAGAGAACTTTCCAGACAGTCAAGGAGGAACCAGGGGGTATGAACCCGCGTCAGAGTTCTTACTCATTCTACACAGGTATCTCTCGGAAAGGCGGTGCATAGGAAAAGAGCAGCGCACTTGAACAATTTACACAGTTAATATAGTGATACAGTGTGCTGTCACATTGATAATCTCTACTTTAATTATCTTATATCGTGCGTAATAACCGAATTGCCCCGCGTTATCGGACAAAAATAGGGCATTTACATGCCTAGCCCCGTCCACGCGAGCACTGCCTTCCAATAAAACATGCACTCCTTATTGAATCTCGCTTCCTATTGGTCATAATCCGTGCCCACTGCTGTCTGTTGGCGCGGTTGTTGAATAGCCGGGAGGTGAAAATCATAATAAGACGAAGTCAAAATTCATTTTTTGGGGATATCTGCGGGTAAGTATATGGCAACGATCTCTGTTAAGATTATTAACAACAATGGATAAAAGACTTAAACCAAGGCGAATTGGTTTGATTGGTTAAATTAGCTGGTTAGCTAGTAATTCGAGATCGTTTATGGCGTAAACGTTTTCGTTTCAAGACAGCCTCACAGCCTTTAAGATTAAATGTTAGCTGCTTGACATAACTTGTAGACAAACTGGAAAGCTCCACGGTCATATGGAAGTTTATTTCGATGCGGTAAATGGAGTTATTATTGTAAAATGAGGCAAACTGAATCAGAAATCCTGTAGACATAACATCACTATCAGGAGCTAACGCTTGCCAGTCTAAACACACTGTGGAGCTCTCTTGGATGAGTTGTCGTGATGACCATATCTGAACTGAAATGTTTGATCTGACCTTTGTGTCATCTTTCAGGAGGTTCACAAAAAATGGAGAATGGCAGGGCCCAATTTCCATTTCCCTACCAGCCTTATAACATCCAGGAGCAGTTCATGCATGCATTGTACAAAGTACTTGATCAGGGCAAAGTTGGCATCTTTGAAAGTCCAACTGGAACGGTGTGTATGTGTCCATTCATATGTATGACATCAGCGCATAAGTTGTTAGATTTCATAAATTACTTTATTTTTGTGTGTCCATGCACGTCGTCACCCCCAGGGCAAGTCTTTGAGTCTGATATGTGGAGCTCTGAGCTGGCTCACAGACTATGAGGACAGGAAGAAGCAGGAGGCAGCTGCTCTGCTTCAGGAAGGAGAAGCATCTCTTTCCACATCTACTGCTCAATCCTCTGTTACCAGCTCCTCAGCAGAGCCTGACTGGATCACTGATTTTGTTCAGAAAAAGGCTGAGCGTGATTTGGTGACAAAGTTGAAGGTAATAATGTCTTTGTACTTCAGATGTGACTTTGGCAGAGATTTCGGGTAATTTTGGCTTTTTATCTGCGTAGCTTTGAATATTATTGGATGTTTTTGTGTGTCAGGAGGACGAATTGAAAAGAAAGAAGAGGGAAGAACGGTTAGAAATGATCAGAAACAACGTTCAGCTAAAGTATGCAATGAAAAGAAAGGTAAGTGATCTTGCACAGTGGCATTTTAAAGAGCCCAGGCATCAGAAATTTAGCCCAAAATCACAATTACTGTAAGTCAAATCTCTACCACTAAGTATATGAATTTCTGTGTCTGTGTCTTACTTTGTAGAGCGATGAGGATGATGAAGCATTCAAGTTGCTCAAGCTCAGTAAAGAAGAACAAACAGAGACACAAGGAGATCAAGAGGATGAGGAGCTTATCATTGCAGAATACGAGAGTGATGATGAGTCAAAGAGCAAAAGCAGGTAAAGACGGCCATTAATCAGTACCAACCGTGTCAAATGTTACAGCACAATGAAAAATTGAATTGAACAGACAACGACAACCGGGTGTGTTTGCTCACATGCTCAGATTCTGTGGGCCTGAAGATGACGAAGATGATGAGCTAATCGAAGAACATGTGACTAAGGTGTGTGTGTGTGTGTGTGTGTGTGACAGAGAAATTTTACGTTGTAGCTATAAGAAAGTATGTCCTTGTGATATAAAACATAATATCAATAGTTATCTAATTTTACTTTGAAGTGAAACAGGATAATTTCGCATGTTCACAGATTTACTACTGCAGTCGCACTCACTCCCAGCTCGCTCAATTTGTCCATGAGGTTCAAAAGAGCCCCTTTAGCAAGGACATCAGTCTGGTCACACTGGGTTCACGGCAGGTATGTGTACACACACACATACACACACACACACACACACATGAACACTACCAGTTAAATTGTGAACACAAGTAGGCTGTTACTTAAGTCATTTATATCTTTCCTTACTTGTATTTTCTTATTTAGGAATCATTACATGAATGTGATTACATGGCTATTACATCTACATTTCTGTCCATCACACACAAAGAGGCATACTTAGAACTGCAAAGGAAATGTTACTTGTATTCACTCAGTAAAACATGATTGTTCACGATGATATCTGACACTATTTGCCTAGTAAACATAAAACCGTGTACTTTCCAGAATCTGTGTATCAACGAGGAGGTGCGTCGCCTGGGCAGCATCCAGCGCATTAATGACCGCTGCATGGAGATGCAGAAAAACAAACATGGTGACTGAGAGCCCCTCACATACTAGCTCCATAACTACTGATATTATAGAGGAACATTTCCAGGCAACTTCAAGTTATTTTAAAAGAGATTTACATGTATGTAATGCTGTACATCTCTACTTATTCTCTATTTTTCCAGAGAAGCAGCATCATGAAGAGGGTGTGAAACGTAAGCGAGGCCCGGCAAAGAGTGTGTGTCCCTACAATAAAGCTTCAGCACTGCAGCAGATGAGGGATGAAGTTGTGGGAACGGCCCATGACATAGAGCAGCTGCTGAAGCTTGGCAGGGAAATGCATGCATGTCCTTACTACGCCACACGCCTGGCTATTCCCCCTGCACAGGTAACCCACTGCTCTTTGTTCGTCCATCCATGCTCATTACTTTTGGTCTTCTGTGCTTGCACTGCGCTGCTAATAACTCTCTGCAGTTTTTCTAAATGAAGGGTATATAAAATAAATAAAAGGCTAAACTACAAAAAAGCCATTTGTTTACGTTTTGATTTGTCCATTTACATTTTTTTCAAGCAGATTACAGTACCAGTATGGTCTAATTTTTTTTTTTATCTCTGCATAGTTGGTGGTGTTGCCCTATCAGATGGTGCTTCATGAAGCTACAAGAAGATCAACAGGGATCCAGCTGAAGGGACAAGTAGGATTGGATGTTATTTTTTACAATTTCTGATTTTATAATAGAGACTATACCTGATAATTCTGCCATTCTTTCATCGGTTCCAACAATTTGAAGTGGTATTTGTTTGGCATATTACTGGCTGCAGAAATGTTTTTTGAGATATTTTTTGTTTTTACAGATCGTGATCATAGACGAAGCTCACAATCTTAGTGACACACTTTCCTGTATACACAGTGCAGAGTTGACTGGAGCACAGGTAAACAGATTCATACACACCATATACAGAGGTTAGATCAAAATTATACGCGTTATCTGTGGTATGCTAAAATCTGAACCTTCTGCAGCTTTGCCGTGCTCACTCCCAGCTCACCCAGTATGCTGACCGCTATAAGTGAGTGAACGCACACAGACTCACACAATGCACTAATTCACAAATGAACTATTATGTTGCCCTCCTGACACTTGATGTTAATGTGTCTCCGACATCAGGAGCAGGCTGAAAGCAAAGAACCTGATGTACATCAAACAGATCCTGTTTGTGGTCGAAGGGCTAGTCCGGGTGCTGGGAGGTGAGTGTGTTTGGGCTGCAATTAGTTTTTAATTATCTGCAACATAGGTGGGAGGGAATATTGCTGGAGAGTGAATTACATTTCTGATGATTGGTGTAAATGTTATTTCTGCAGGTAAGGTGGGGCAGAATCCACAGAGTCAGATTACACAAACAGGTCAGTGATTCATATGCAGACATGAACACACCTTAATGCACGTGAATTCATGAGTCATTCATTCGAGTTTTGTTTCTTTTTCTTACAGGAACAGAGATGCTGACGATTAACAACTTCCTCTTCAAGGCTCAGATCGACAATATCAACTTGTTTAAGGTAGTTGACAGAATTATAATGCTGTTAGAAAATCACAGTCATAAACACCATATTCAAACTACAAACTCTTTCAATATCACTGTCATTCTCACTTTAGTTACAGAAATACTTTGAGAAGAGCATGATCAGCAGAAAAGTAAGTGTTTAACGTGTCTGTATGTATTCATCTATTTACATCGTGTATAGATTCCGTGTAGTTCTGAGAGTGAGCTACTCTTAAAAACAAATGCGTCCTCTCTCTGCAGCTGGGTGGCTTTGTGGAGAAGTACGCAGGTTCAGGGGTGAGCGTGCACACTCAGAGCAGCTCCAACAAAGAGAACCGACGCACAGAGGGCTTAAACCGCTACCTTCAAACACTGCAGACCAACCAGAACACTGCACCGGGTGAGCGCTCATTTGTATTATCACCCGCATATTTTAAAAGCATATTTTGGACACAGACGTCTTCATTGAAGAGATGTGCCATCATAGTAGCAACATGAAATTATTTGTTGAAAGAAATAAGATCATATTGAGTAAAAGCAAAAGCTCAAGATGCGTAATTTCAGGAGCAGAGTAAAACATATTTGTCACAAAACTGCATTGTAAGATGTGCTGAAACTTACTTATTTTAGCTGCAATGACTGTTCACATGAGTTGCTTGTGCAGAGATTATTCTGTGTTTCTTCTTCTCACATCCAGCCATGTCTGACACTGGCAAATAGCAAAATTGACAGTGAACAATCTGGCAATACTCTGGTCGTGGTGATTTTTCTTTTAATGTTCATTACACTGTATCTGTTTCTTCTGCTCCCCTGTGTGCAGTTTCTTCACCAGACCAGCAGGGGTCTGCAGAGGCAGACAAAGTGCTGTCTGCATCTCCCATGATGCAGGTGGAGGGTTTCTTTATGGCTCTCACCAACAGCAACACTGATGGCAGAGTGGTGGTTCACAGACAAGGTACTTTTTATTTTTTTTTATTTTTTTTAAACACACAAAACAAGTAAAGGATATTAAGAAAATGAAACACCTTGAGTCTAATTTCTTAATTTTTATGTCCAGGTACTTTGTCAGAAGGCAGTGTCAAGTTCCTGTTGTTGAATCCAGCAGTCCACTTTGCCCAGGTGCTGAAGGAGTGCAGAGCAGTCATCATCGCAGGGGGAACTATGCAGCCTGTGAGTTACTTTAAATTCACTAAAAATAAACCAAGCCTGCACTGTGCATGTTTTATAATTCTAAAAGATGTTATATGTAGGTTTCAGACTTCAAACAAGAACTACTGTTTTCTGCCGGAGTGGGAGAGGAGCGCATCACTGAGTTTTCCTGTGGTGAGTGGCCCATTTTATAACACCGCAGAGTTTCTCTTTTCATTCCTTTCATAATGCACTCTTTCGTAGTGATGTGTTTATCAGTATTTCTGTTTGTGGGAAGGTTTGATAAATGATGGCACTCTTTACAAAAACTCCAATAATAACCAGTTTTTAGCATGAATACTTTCAGATAAGAATATCTTGGGTCAGATGCATACATTTTGTTTAGCAATTTTTTAATGTTTTATGTGTTTATGTTTTAGTATGTGCTGACAGAACGGTATTGTCTATGGAATAGTGTTTAGGCTGAATGTTTTTATTTGATCATACAAAATTACAGTATTTATGTTTGTTATTTAAATGTTTGTTATATTTAAGATAACACTTTATTGTCCATTTACACAGAAATATTTCTTGCATTCACATGCTCCCAACAAGAAAACGAGTATCTAAGTATAAAAGAACATCTACAACATTTCGCATTAAAAGAGCATACGTAACATAAGAGGTCCTCTGCAGGCAGTGAGAGGCATTTGGGTGGTTACATAGTCAATAAATTGACTTAACTGTCCTTTTTTGGTCATCAGGTCATGTAATTCCTCCCGAGAACATTCTCCCCCTTGTCTTGTGCAGCGGGCCGTCTGGCCAGGAGCTGGATTTTACTTTCCAAAACAGAGACTCTCCACGCATGGTGACAGTAGCACACGTACACATGCTTCCTTACTAACTCCGTGCTCTAATGTCCTTGACTGCATTGTTACAAATTTGTGCCGGCTTCTTGACAGATGGACGAGACAGGGCGCATCCTCTCCAACATTTGTAACGTGGTGCCAGGAGGCGTCGTGTGTTTCTTCCCCTCTTATGAGTACTCGAGGCGGATCATTTCTCACTGGGAGGCCAGTGGTGCTCTGACTCGTCTCGCCAACAAAAAGAAGGTTATTGAGCTACATGATTTCTTTATCAAAAAAATCAAAAACCACCAGTATGGTCCTTGTCACCTATTTACCCAGAAAAGCCTTTGTTTGATCATGTCTTAGGATAGTGTTAAGGAAACAACCCGTTAGAGTGAAAAGAGAACTTTATCATCAGTCTAAAAGCTCTCACAAACACTTTCTCAGATCTTCCAGGAGCCAAAGAAGGCCAACCAGGTAGAGCAGGTGCTGAACGACTTCACCCGTTGTATCCAGGTAAAACTGTCACGGCTGAAACATCAGGCCTCATAGCTTCACACTGATAAAGTGGTCACTGGGAGTGATTGCGTTTACCACTGACAGACATTATTCATCTCTTCTCATTTTGTCAGAGGTGCGCGCTGGACAGCGGTGGACTCACAGGGGCGTTACTGTTCTCTGTGGTTGGAGGGAAGATGAGCGAGGGCATCAATTTCTCTGATGATCTGGGCAGGTGCGGATAATTCGTCAGCCCATGGACAAGCAGCAGATGTATACTGTAGAAAGTATATTTAATGTGTATTTGTGCATGTCATAACAGGTGTGTGGTGATGGTGGGAATGCCGTATCCCAACATCAAATCCCCAGAGCTGCAGGAAAAGATGTCCTATCTGGACAAACACCTGGTGAGACTCTTTACTATCAGTCCTCTCAGTCTTCACTGTATCCACAAATCTGGCAAAACAAGAACAAGGTCCCAGGAGGACTGGGATGAAGTTCATCGTCAGTGTCATCACAGTTTTTTGTTGTTTTTTTTTTTCTTTTCAGCCTCACAGTGGAGGGAGAAGCCCTGGCCAAGCACTGATAGAAAATCTCTGCATGAAGGCCGTCAATCAGTCCATAGGTAAGGTTGCAATTGTCATGACGATAGGTATGATGGAAATTTATAAAAAAAATAAAATCTTGTTTAGTCCTTACTTACTAAGACTGTTATTCATGAGGATATGACTTCTTCTGCCCAAAGGAAGAGCTATCCGTCACCGTGGTGACTATTCCTCCATTGTGCTGTGTGACAAACGTTACTCCAGACCCGCCACGCTCTCTAAACTCCCCACATGGATCAAAAGTCGCACCAGCACATGCACAACCTTTGGGCCTGCTTTTGCTGCGATGCGGAAGGTAAGGATCAAATTCAAACCATTGTGTCAACATATCATGACTATAACTTTTGACTTATCCATACCCTGTCCATATGTTCTTACATACAGTATATGTTTTAGTTCTTCCAGGAAAAAAAGCAGAAGCAGGTGTAGTTTTGCTCCTAAAGGGCTCAACTGACATCTCCACATTTTATCAACTGTACAACTTAAAGACTGGATCTGGAAGAGCTGGGTGAAGAGGAACTTCAGGGAAATCCAATGCAACAGCAGTCACACTGTGATTTTAGCAATTCAAGAGATTGAAAGTAGTCTTAAATGAAAAAGATTATTACATGGCCTCTGTAATAAGTCCCAAATCACAAGATTGCTGCAGCTATTTTAATGTTTTCATTGTTGAACATTTTACACCCATAAGACCTATGAGTGCCACCGGCTGAAGTTCAGTAGTCAACAAGAGAGGCAGTTTTTCTTTTTGCAGTACTTCATACTTGCTTAATATTACATTTGACCTTTTAGCTATTGTCTGCATCTTGTTCTGTTTTGTACTGGTAACATACATACGAAATGGAGAATAATGAATCCAAGTATTTGAATGCACAATGCAGACCATGGCTAAAGTGACATTATCAGTTTATCAGGTTGATCAGTCTGGAGCATGTTGCAGAAGAGAAAGCCTCCTCAACAATTCTTCAATTCACTATGTTGAAATTAATTACTGAAGCAGCTGCTACTAAGATAAGCCACAGAACTTGTGTATGCATCCATATGACTGATTTAGCCTTGAAGAGGTTTTAAATATTTAAAGCAGCGAATGTTGAGTGTTATGTAATGCAAAAATGCCTTTTATTTAATGGAAATATGTTAGTGAAATGCTTCTGTAATCTCTGTGAATGTTCAGATCATATCTGCTTGTTTAACTTCATGAAAATATGTTTTACAATGAATATGACATTAATAAACTTATCATTTGAGCTTCAGTAAGCTTTTGTTCAATTACTTAGACAAATCATTGCACTTATTATCACTGGGGTTATTAGGAAAATTACTGCCCATTTTACATCAGTGCTTTGAGTGTCCATTGTGCATTGTGTTATGCTTCCCAGTCGTCATCATCTGTTGTCGATTGTGGGGCAGGAAGTGGTGGGATGACATCCGACATCCTGGCAAATGCGCCTCCGGTACCAGCGGGAATGTCATTTGTCTCCCCACCTGCTGGACCCTTACCAGAAATGCCTACAGAGAGCACAGGACACATTATTTACTGTATACAAAGCAGTCACTAGAATTATTATTCTTAATCTGACTTAACATAAGAGGGATCCTCACCTTTCCTCCGCATGGCAAGTTTATTGAAGAGATCAGACATAAAGTCTCCACCACTAGATGCCGCTCCCACTGCTGTGAGAAAAATACAGGCAGTTAACTAAATAATCATGCAATCCATCTTTTTTTAAATTAGTACTTGGAGCAGTAAAACAGTTTCACTTATTCCCCAGTGCTGTTCTACAAAGTGGAGCACATAATTGTAACTGGGCTTTTTTTTTTTTTTTTTTTTTTTTTTTTTTTTATCTAGTTAGTCAATATAAGCAGCTCTCTTCAAAGAGGATATGTTAGGTCATGACCTGGGTAGCCAACCAGAAATGAAGGCAAAGCTATGCTGCCTAACATTAAGTCAAACAATTTAAAATACGACTGTAACCAAGTAAGCCTTTTAATGAGGCTGGCGTTCATATAATGAAGGTCATAAAGCTGTGGACTGTGATGATAACCATATGAGATGGGTACACAAATGCTCACATCCTGACTTGCAGTGTTACATACTATAAACTCAAGGGGGAATGCTAACTAGGGAATGGTCACGCTCTGCTTTGATTGCATGACTTTTTCATCATTGTTAAGGCTGCGTCGTGTAGCAGTTAATAAAACATGAGCAGGCCCACTTCCACACTCAGACAATCTGACACCTTGCTCTTGCTCCTTCTGTTTCTTCTTCTCCATCTTGCGCTCTTTGACGTTGCGTAACTTGGCTTTGCCGATGCCTCCGGCGTTGCGGATAGACTCCAGCAGACTGGCACGGCTGTCTGACGGCTGGACCACCTCGCTGGGAGCACCAGACACAGGACCTGCAGTCAAGAGGAGACGGACAGGGAGGCAGTGTAATTTGGGTTTACGCCCAGTAATGTCAATTAGGTCAATCTAATTTAAGAGAGTGAATAGGGTACAAGATTTCTGAATTGGGTGCATGTGACAAACCTGAACTTTGGGCTCGAGAGACTTCTGTGGGGATGTCAGCGGGAGGAGGGGGTGGAGGAGGTGGAGGAGGGGGAGCTCCTGCAGGAGCAGCAGAAGCAAGTGCAGGCTCAGGAGGAGGAGGAGGGGGTGGGGGAGGTGGTGGAGGAGGTGCAGCATTAGGCTGGAGTTGCGATCCTGAGACAAAGATGACAAGTCTATATTAGCTTACAATCGATTGTCAACCATAAATACAATAGCATAGAGAAAACAGCATGTGTAAAGTTAAGTTTATTTATATAACACCTTTTTAAATCAGATGTCACAAAGTGCTTCACAATCAAAGACAAAGGCGAGGCATAAAATAAAGACAAAGTATAAAAGTGATACATAATAGGAGATAAGGTAAAGATAAAAATAAACAAAACTAAAGGCTTGAGCTGCCTTTTGAAGGCGTGTATGTGTACCTGGTGCATTGCTCTCTTCAGAGAAGGAAGGCAGCTCAGGGATGTTGTGTGTGGGTCCTGATGGGGCAAAGCCAGGCCCAAGGTCTGCACTATAGGACAGGTCGTCTGCTATGCCTGGAAGGTCAGGCAAGTAGGACGGCACATCTATCTCGGGCACCTCGCCCAGGTCTGGCACATAGAAATAACTCTCTGCTGTCTGACAGAAAAGAGCATTAATGATAAAAAGATTAATCATATATATATATATATTGGAAAGTTCTGTTGGAGGTACCTGTCGCTCTAGTTGTTCTCTCTTAGTGATGGACAATGGAGCATCAAATGGTTTCTCTTCTTTTTCTGTCTCTAGTGTTGTGTGTGTTTTAGTCACTGCTCCCGCCAGAGGATCAAGGAACACATACTTTTTGTATCTTTAAAAAACACACAAATCCAAAGATATGAAGAAAAGATTTAAACATAATCACGTCAGTGTTAGTATTTGTTGTTGTGGACTCACAGATTCTCGGTGGTATTAAAGAGCAGCAGGGAGCTGACGGATGAGATGTTGCGTGGCAGACTTCCCAGCCCCTCCTCTGTCTCATCCTCAGACTTCTTCTTATTGCCAACGCACACTGGGAAATACATTAACTTCTCCTGAAAGGAAAGCAGAGAGACACAGAGTGACAGGGAAATATGTAAAATGTCAGCTAAATCTTGAATAACGCAAATCACAAATGCCACCGACACATGCACGTGTGCACAAACTTATTTGGTCAGGGACATTGCTTCTGGGCAATGTTGAATAATGCATTTCTTAACCACAGAAAATTGCCAGCATTGTTTTTATTTCAATCTCCCTTTCTGAGAAATACACACACACACACACACACACACACACACACACACACACAGACAACACACTTGCAAGACCAAGCACACGCAGCAGAAAACATGCTGGATTTTGTAAAGTTTCCTAAGATGGTGAAGGAAAAACTGTGGTGTTCACTATAAATAATTCAGGAGCTTGTTCTGAATGGAGCATGTACACACACACACACACACACACACACACACTTTGGTAAAAAACACTATCACACATTTACAGTTTATTTTCACTGTCAAGTGACATACACACAGACATGCACACAGAACATCTGTCATCCTTTATACTGCATGTACAGTATGTGACTAATTCATCTGATGTGTAGCCAATCCTGCATCTCAAGGCCTGACTGTGAAGGGAAAGGACATGTCTTTTCTGGGTTTCAATGCAGGTTTCAAAAAACACTGCACTTTTCTACATGTCTATGTTGTTTTCGCTTCTTTTTTACCTTCTGATCGAGCATCAAATTTGGAGCAAAAACTGACATGCAAATACAAAACTGAGCTGACGTGCTCTGCTTTGCAATGTCTTTGAAACCTGTAGAACACCCTGCTGTGCCCTGATGAATGTAAAAAAAATTTTAATAAACAAAAGCAAGAAAATTTCAATGCAAATTCCCTGGTGTAATGTAACATTTGATTAGGTGGATGCCAGTTATTATTCAGGGGTGTGAATAATCAAGACTGACATGGATGAAAGCTTATCAGAGCTGGTTGAGTGATAAATGGTCTATAAACATGCGTGCTGCTAATCATGAGGAAACAGCTGCTCACCTAACAGAATTAAAAAATAATAACAAAAAATATACACAGCACAGTGCAGATAGCAATACAAATATGTGAACCATACTTGTATCCAGACAAGGTCAAATAATTAATTACTTTCTAAAAGTTTTAGCTTTTTAGTTTTTGGAGAGACTTTACGTGTTCTATTTTGAGGTAGGCAGGTTTTTATTCACATTCACACAGCAATGTTTTTTAATATTGAAGTTATCAGATCAGAAGAGGCTGGCATGATGCTAGTTATCATGCATGTGACATAAATCCATCCACCTGGCTCTTGAAGCAGGGCAAAATGAGCACTGCAAACAAGAAAAAAAGCATCCTCACACACTGTTTGACCGTAGTCTCAATGCACATCAATTAATTCTGTGCTGCCTAAAAGTTAAATTTGGTAGAAAAAGATTAAAAAGAAAGAGCATTCCATGTGTTTTCCACCACTCATCCAGGTCTGGGCCATGTTAGGCTAAGTAATGTAGCACAGATGTCCTTCCCTGCCTCATCATCCACTTTTCCTGAAGCCTCCTGAGGTGATTCCAGGTCAGATGGGATATGTAATACACCCACAGTGAAGCATCCTGGAAACCTCAGATGCTCCCATCCCCTCACCTGGCTCCCTCCCTCCTTCATCCTGCCCCTAAGGGCGAGCCCAGGCATCCTGGCAGGAGGTAATTTCATTCTTTCGGTCACAACTCAGAGATCAGGATCATAGGTTAGGGTTTGGACACAAGACTGAATGCTTTGTCTTCAGGCTGAGCTAATGATGTACGACGCCAACGTCACTGCGGATGTCACAGTGAAAATGGAAGTCAGGGACTGTGCCTATAGAGTTGCAGATGGGGGTTGAGGTTTCCAGCTTTAAAAAAAGAACTGGAAAGTATATTCCAATTACCAAGTTATCACACTGCTCAGCCTCTCAAGGGAATCATACGCCAGGGTACTGGAAAGAAGACCCTGAATTCTGGAGAAGCAAGGCGGACAGTGAAGCAGCACTTCACTCCTGCATTAATACAGGGGGGGTCATGGGAGTTTGATTCAGCAGTCTACATGAATATGAGGAGTTGGAACTTTAGCTCTAAGCCCTACTGTCCTCATCCGACCACAGAGAGAGCTATGTTTGAGTTCTCAGCCTTAAGATAAAAGCAATTTAAATGGAAATTAATCATGCTTCTATTTATCCCTGTTTTGTACCCACAGTTTTAGCAGTGTCAACTGTATAAAGAGGCCTGAATGCCAACAGGCTAGCATACACTTTTACATGAGTTATAGCACTATGGTTTGTGGGCTTCAAGATATTAGAACATTTTTTGAAACTGTGCTTCCTTCAGATGCATCATTGGAAGCATTGCAAATCCAAACCCATGCATAATCAGCATTTTAATGTATTTATCTCACCTGCAAGGCCTTCTCATCAAATGGTCGAAGTTTGTTCTGTATCCGGTGTCGGGGGCGGGTTTGTGAGGAGGGGTCTGTGGCACCAGTAAAAATTGACGAGTAGTCCTGAAGTCGATCTGGTGCTGGGTACTTGGCACTGGAGAAAACCTGTACACACAGACAAAGGCTGACATAACTGACAAATACAGCTCTATTTTTTTTAAACAATCTTGTTGCTGTACTTTGTCTATATTGTGTATCAAAGATAAAACATTCAACGCTGCGTTACAAAGTGAAGGTGCCATGTTACCTTGGTGGCCTTCTTACTGCCTTTGATCTTGTCGACACGGGCCTGAGCTAGTCTGATCCGGTCAGTGACGCTCTGCAGCTGGTGGCGGTTCTTCTCTACACTCTCAGACACCCTGGAAGCAGCACACACAAACACACCACAATATGGACATACACACATCCACACACAGAGGAAAATATGTCTCAGACCTTATTGCACAATCCAATATAGAGGAGTGTGTGACTTGAGACACCCCATTCCACTTTTACATCTTTATATACACTCTGCGGGGTGCTTAATCCAAAGAATGAACTAATAAAGTAATAGCACTAATACTTCTTCCATTTAATAAAGACGATTTACAAATACTCCACAGCTGTGTTAGTGGCACAATCAATCATCTAATTACTAACACAACCTGTTTCAAAAAGGTTATTTTGGATAATCAATTCTGATCATGAATGTCACTGTTTCCAGGAGACACAGACAAGACTGTGTGTCCTACAACAGCTGTTATGGCATAAAGTTTGGCTGAGAATATGGACTCCACATGCAGGCCATTAAACGTAACAAAGATTTTTTTCTGTCCAGAACAAATGCTGTAATATAAGATACCAGTACATTTATGGATGGGCAATTTGTAGATCATTAAAACCCTTTTGATTGCTGTTTTATGGTTCTAACCATCAGCTCTGTTAATTGCTAATAATTTTGCATTTCTGATATGTAATAAACTTAAAACAAACTGACTATTTGGTATAAAAAGATAATTCACAAATGAACTGGTAATGCAACCTTGGAAATTGTCCGACCCCCTGAGACCATGAACTGGATAAGTATTATAGAAAATGGATGGATGGAAAACAATTGTTACAGTAGTTGTATCTTTATTATTAAGTTTTTATTCTTTTTGACGAATTATTTATTCAGTGAAACAGTCATACTGTATATTGCAACAACTAGAAATTCCCAGAGCCTAAAATGATTCAATTTACAATCTAAACTGGCAAGAAATGCAAGCTCATCTTCTAAACTGTGATATGTAACCAGTAAATAGATATTTCTAAAATATCACAATATCACAATTTGTGTTTTTCTTTTGTGCAAACAATGAATTATTCTGCTCATAATTTTAGCATTAGTTATGCATCATACATACATAAAACATGATATCATACATATCAAATATGAAAAAGAGTAGTTATAGTAGTACAGGAGTAGCAAAATCTGCGTGTGCCTTTGTGTTTGTGATTCTGGGTTTACCGTCTGAAAATATCATTAGAGATGTTCTCCAAGTAGAGTAATGCATCTGCTATCTGATGGACAGCCTCCTCTCTCCTAAGGTCTGGTTGGATGAGAGGCACTGAGTACACCTGGCCCTCCAGGATGTGCTTCTGGGTCATCCTGCCAAACATCAACACAGAGAAAAACATCACCATCATGCACCAGACGGTGTGTTACATAGTCAAAGCTTGTTTCTGAGCATGGGAGTTTGATCTTGTTGCTAGGGGTAAGTATGTATGTCAATTCTAATTTAATTAATAAAGCAAACTCTGACTGGTCTGTAATGACAGAAACCTGACAGACTGTGGCAATTTACAAATTTCAGTCAACACTGTAATGCTTGTTGTTTGATTCAACACTGTTGTTAGGGATATGTATAGATTAAGGCACAACAGGCTCCTGGGCAGTTATGTAAGACACGCTAATACATAGGAAGAAAGACCCTCTGACTGAAACAAAAGTCAGTTTGTGTCTCTTTGTGCTGGTGATATGTCTCTTTGTAGTCAATCTATGTTTCTTTGTAGATGTTTGTTGTCTCTTTGTGGTCACTTTACATCTCTCTGTGGTCGCTTTGCGTATCCTTGTATTTGTTTTCTTTCTGTTGTCGTTTGTTGTCTCTTTGAGGTTGGTTTGGAGGTAGGGCCCCCTGGGCCCCTGTCTATTAGGCCAACTTAGTAACTCACCCATGGCTAAAACCCTGCTGCGTTCACACACACTTCTCGACTTCATCTGACTCTCACATGACCACGCAGTCACAACTCTGTTGTTATGTGGATATTTATCCCTTTTCAATATGCATTTTGGCCCAAGTTCATCCCTATTGCTGTGTTTGCTGATATTAAAAGCTCACTGATAACAAACATGTACTCAAACTGTTTACTAGCAAATACTTTACAAAGTAATAATCTGTATAACGTTACTGTAATAAAACTAGCTCTAAAATGAAAGCCTGTTCACGCTGAAGTAAGAATCGCGTTAAACCGAAGCATACCCGCTCCATGACAGGTTATACCGAGACACCTGCTGGCTTTAAGATAACAGACTTACCTGACCATGAGTACTGTTTACTTGTTAACAGTTTCAAGAAAAATATAAGAAGAAACAAGCCGGGCTGTTGATGCTACAGATCCAGCTACTTGTTTAGCAAAACAACGGTTCCGACTTCCGCATCCACGTGACACGTGACTACGCCAGAATTGTGATGTTGCATTCATGTGACTTCGGAAATTTTTGCTTTCTGATTTGAACACACGTGAACGACGAATGATCAGAAGTAGGCTATTAGCCAACGTTAGAGGTATAACGATAACACCAAAACAATATGCCACAAGAATAATAATAATAAGTAAATAATAATATTAAAAAAAGAAAACAATTTTCTGATTTTCTAAAATCTATCTTCATTATTTATGTGCAGTAAACTAAGCACAGGAGAGTCTCGGATACTGAATCTCTTTCTACAGCCTATAGGGTGCGTGCTTACCCCGGAGTTCTCTTGTGCCTGTGCGTAATGACGCATCTGTCCTCCAGCTCCAATACCCCTCCTCCCTCCTGACACATCTGGATCTGGCTCCTCTCATCAGCACCACTCAACGCAGTGGGGGTGAGGGAGAGAGAGACAGAGAGACAGAGAGAGAGAGAGAGAGAGAGAGAGAGAGAGAGAGAGAGAGAGAGACGGAGAAGCCAAGGCTACCTCGGTCGGTGCAGCCTCATCCACAGCCAAGCAGAATCAAGAAGAGGAGAGCGGAAGGACACCTCACCTGCTCACAGACAAATTGCATCCCCTCTTTCCTCCATCCGTCACTCCAGCTTCTTTTTTTTCCTTCTCCTTCTCTTCCCTCCTCTTCATTCGGGTATGATGAGCTCCAGCCTGCTAGAAAACCCAGTGCAGGCGATTCTGTACCTGCGGGAGCTCACCACCATCGTGCAGAACCAGCAGAGTCTCATCCAGACCCAGCGCGCCCGGATAGAGGAGCTGGACCGGCGGGTGGACGAGCTCATCGGCGAAAACAGGCACTTGCGGGACGTCAGGGTACAACAGCAGAACCCTTACTATCACCACCATCATCACCATCATCACCCCGACCCCAGCTGTCTTCACCATCACCACCATCCTCAGGACCCTCAGCTCAAGACTGGTGCGGGGTCTCTGCCAGAACATGCGGTTGCACCAGCACAGGTCGAGGCGACTCCGGAGGTCCAACCATCGCCTCCCCAACCTATGGACCCGGGGGACATGCAGCTGGTCCCGGCTGATCCGTCCACGGTTTCACCGGTTGAAAGTGACCCGGAAAACGCTGGAAGTTGCCACAGCTGCCGCTCTTTGGTTCAGATGACCCCGACAACCCTTTGTCGATCCCTGGCCCTGGCTAGGAAATCCGAGTGAGTAGAGCTTTTATGGTTTTGTGTGTGTGTGTGTGTGTGTGTGTGTGTGTGTGTGTGTGTGTGTGTGTGTGTGTGTGTTCTAAATAGTCCAATACAATGTAGCCTATGGGACGCTACTGAGAAGGTTTCTATGGTTTTCATACATTCCTTAAACCTCCTATGGTTTGTTGAATTTTCTGTGTGGCATCCGTCTAAAACTGTAGCTATAATTAAGAGCGTGCGCGCGCGCGTGTCCTGCAGATAGAGAGGCGTTTAATTAATGAAGAAGGCGCCTGCAAATTTCCAATTTTCAGCTGTGTGTGTTGGCTAAGGACTGTGCCAGAAGAGGAAGAGGTGGATTATTTAAATGAGAAACTGAATCACGATCACTGGATCATTACATAACAAACAGCTGTAGGCCTATAATCGTGTGTGTGTGTGTGTGTGTGTGTGTGTGTGTGGTGTGTGTATGTGTGTGTGTGTGTGTATGTGTGTGTGTGTGTGTGTGTGTGTGTGTGTGTGTGTGTGTGTGTGTGTGTGTGTGTGCTGGAAATACACACAGCTAAGCGGTCAATGTCAGCTCGAGACAGGAGCAGCTTCACGTGCGATGATGAGACACCGCGAGTCGCTGTCCGCGGTGCTGCTGGTTTCTCTATTATTTAGCCTATTGCACGGGATCTGGGAACTCTCACGGGACCTCTGGGCCTCTGATGTTGCTGTGGTAGATGAGACACACACGTGCACACACACACACACACACAAACCACCCCCTGCTTGGCACCAGAGCCTCTTACTACATCATCACATCACATAATGAGAGAAAACCATATTTCTCTCTTTTTCTTTTTCTCTCTCTCTTTCTGTGTGTGTGTGTGTGTGTGTGTGTGTGTGTTCTGTTCATAAGTTGTATCCCAGTAGGAGTCCTGATTGGTCTCTCTGGGAATCCACCCCCAGTGAGGGGAGCAACACAGAACAGAGGAGTTGAGAGGAGCAGAGTGCAGAAGGGGAAACATGTATATTAAAAAAAAGAAGCAGTTGTTGATATTAAATCCGACAGTGTGTGATTCACCTGCCACACCTTGCACTTCCTCTTCTGGAGTTGTGTGTGCTTTCATATGTGTGTGTGTGTGCGCGTGAGTGTTTGTGCACGCAATGCCTGTTGCTCTCCTTGGTAGTTTTGCCTGGAACCTGAGTTGTGGTTGTGTCCTCTCAAGAACCTACCCTGCGGCAACTATTTGTTATTCTTTGACGGGAATCACTGTAACACCAGTGGTTCTTAATTTTAATTAGTTTTATTGGTGAGGAAGAAATTACAATAAATGAATTGCTGTGAAAAAGCTGGGGGCAGAAAACAGCAGAGGCATCCACCAGTTGATCAGACAGCAGAGTAGGGCTGCATGGTTTATTAAATGGCCTTTCTGCCCCTGTGGTTGCTACTGTGTGTCCTTGAATGAAACCTTACATCCCTACCTCCTCATTGATTTTAAGTCCATCTGGATAAAACCCGTAGCTTAACACCTAATTTCTAGTTTCGCTTCTGGCAGGCCATACAGTTGAAGGGGAAGTGAGGCTTTCACTTGCATTTTTAGAGGATTCATCTTCCTGTCATTGCCCGCTGCATCCTGTCTGCAGCCGATCTGCCCTCTGCTATTCCTGTTGTCAGTGACTTGTGTGTGTCAGCGTGTTTCTCAGTGTTACAAACTGTATATGTTCGTGTTTGTTTGTGCATATACATATGAATGTGTTCGCATACATTCCTTCTTTCACACATCTTACACCTTACAGTATGCATTTATCTAAGTGTTTATCATACTCAATCGTATATAGAGCCTAGTTTTCTGTTCCCAATAAAAAAATGACGTGGGCTTGTGTTCTGCTTAGAGTTGGCTGTGAGTGTGTTTGTGTGCCTTCCGTTGTCGTTAGCATTGCCAATGCACGTGGATGTGCCTAATGGGGGGGGGGGGGGGGGGGGGGCTCATTCTCATTCTCTGTCTCTCTCTTCCAGCTGAGGCTCCTATCTGCCCCACTTAGCCCATGGAGCGAACAGTAATCAGCCATTCTCAGGAGAGAGAAAAAGGCAGAGAGATAGAAAAAGAGAGAGATGCAAGCTCAGTTGTTGTCTTTGATGGATCCCTTGGAGGTGTCTAGAGGAAGGAGCTGGAGGCTGACATTGGAGTGGACCAGTGAAAGGGAAGGAGCCAGAGTGAGAGAGTTGGGAATAAAAACAGAGAGAGTGGTCAGGAGAGAATAGGAGGGGGATGGGGGGTGATGTCAATACACAGAGAAAGACAGGTAGAGTGAGAGAGCAAAACAGAGAGGAGAGAGAGATGGAAAAAAAGCAGAGGGACAGGCTGTGGTGTCCTGTGGCGCAGTGGGAGGTGAACACAATGCACTGGCAACATTTTTGAGTCCAAACGGAGTTGATCTTGTCACATGTCAACCCTCCTCCTTCTCCCTGCTTTCCTTACACTCTCTACTGGATGCTGGATGCTGAAAAGCATTGCGTTTAAAGTACACTTACAAAACAAGAAAGAGGAGAGGGGTGGGGTGAGGGAGACGGGGGCACACAGAGAGTGAGAGAGAGTGAGAGAGACAGAGAAAGAGAGAGAGGGAGAGAGAACATGGGCCTACAGCAGGAGGCATGTACTGTTAAAATATTCACCTGTTCTCTTTGTTAGCGTTGTTGGAGGCGGATGGCCGTTATGTGTGTGTCTTGTACAGACAGATGGATGGACCGGCTGACTCTGTGTGTGTGTGTGTGTGTGTGTGTGTGTGTGTGTGTGTGTGTGTGTGTCTGTGTGTGTGTGTGTGTGTGTGTGTGCTCAGGGACCCAAGCAGCCTGGCACCTTCCTCACTGCATGACCAAAACAAACTGAGCAGGGCTGTAATTACCCTTCTCTTATTAAAAAAATCAATTATTTCACATTTCAAAGTTCAAAGCTTTAGATTTTTTATCTATTTTCATAGTGTTGTGCCTTATTGTAAAGCAATAGTCATATATTTTGAGAAATACGCTTATTCAATTTAGTTAATTATTGATATGGTTACTCTTTCACAGATTTGGTTCCCTGTTTGATTGGTTGTTACAGCCTTTAATAAAAAGATATAGTTTTTCATTGTGGCTCTAACACCTGACAAAGGTCAACAGTGTTGTTTGTGCGTATGTTCAATCTTGATTTCATTTTCCTGTTTACCTGTGTTTACCAGGTGTGTATAAGGTAACACTTGGTTTGGCTTTGTGACCGCCGACACAACACACAGGCGGTGAACTACTGCACATTTGTACAGCACAGATTTATGGATCTTGAATATTAGTTTTCATGTGGTGAATTCCACCTTGACGGGGAGATGAGATTAAAGAGAAAGGCCTCAACTCTTAATTGGATTTCTAAATAATAAATGATTTTTTTTTTGAGATGGCAAATAGCTGAAATGAAGAAATAGAAAAAGAGTCATCTCATATGTGAGAGTTATTATGTGTATGATTTTATTAACCTGCAGTTTACCTGGAGGGGAAAACGCGTAACTCATTATTGTTTCATTATTTATTATACAGTCTATCTACGCAGTCTAAAAATGTAACATACATTGACAAGCACGTTTGATGAATGACAAGTTGTCCACTTAACTTTTTTTTTTTGTCTGGGTTTTCTGGTGTGTGCGATGCAGAGGGGAGAAAAATGCTAAATAAGGGATATTGAAATTAAATTTTTCTGAAGATTTTTGAATGAGTTGTTAACAGAAGGCAATTGATTGTCTACTGAGAGAATTACTGCGAAAAGATTCCAAATATATTGACAATTCAAGTCAATAGAGGCAGCAGGTGCTGTGCTTTGGTCCCCACCTGTAGTCTCAAAATTCCAACAATGAGCCTGTAAACCACAGCACAGGTGCTGCTAAACTGAGACCCAATTATTCATGTATGTGCAGTGTGTTTGTGTGTGTTCAGTCAGCAGTGGGGTAGGCGTTACAACAGATGGAACAGTATTGTTCATAGATAATGCGAAGAGTGTTGATTGGAGATATTTGAACAACAACAACAAAAAAATCTGTGTGCCTTTAAGTCTGCGAAAGTTGCTGTGAAAAGTTGCTTTTTATAACTCGGACTGTCACTCTGAGTCTTGCACTGACTCTGAATGCCTGTCACTGTGGGTCTGTGTCACGAGCAATATGCTGTTCCCAGGTCAGAAGACTTACTGTAGCGTAGCCAAGAAATTCACTGTCAACCGACTGCTTTCAGCTCATTGTGGACCCGATGTGACCGACGCTCACACCCATGCCTTCAATATATTTAGCTGTGAGACATTGACACTGAGGATCATGCTTAAAGTCTATGTCTCCAGTAGTGGAGAGTGTCCAGCATCCAGAAGGTCAACGCGTCATGTTATTTTTTCATTCTCTTCACTCTAGATCACTCCACATAAGAGCACCAGCAAAACGCCTAAAATATGAATGTAAATGTAAAATGTATGAGAGAGAAATGAAAGAGACGAACTTAAGAGGAGAAAGAGCAGTAAACAGAGATGGAGTAACCATCTGCCCAGATTGAGTTTGGGGAATTCTGCTAAATCACCACTGGTCTAATGAATTGAAGGAAGGCAGGCATAAACAAGCACATCCGGACACACAAACATGTAAATACCCGCACTCATTCTAAGCTTTCTCAGCTTTGAATTGACCTACATAGGGTATTTACGCCGGGATCAGTGCCAAATTGTAAAAAGAACTCATGGAAATAATCCAAAAGAGTCTGAGGAGAGCCTCTTCAGGATCTTTTGGGATGTTGGGCTAAGAATGAGCATAAGGAGGAATATGAAAACAAGGCAAACAACTAGCAACAGCCAACAATAACCGAATGACATGCTGTCCTTCCAATTCTGTCTGCCTCTCCTCCTTCCTCCCCCTTTTGCTTACCTCTCCTCCTCCCTTGTCTGTGCCCTTCTACAGGAGTGAGACTGTGCTGCATCAGTTTTGCTGCCCCGCCCCTGAACATCCAGAGGCTGACACCACTGGCTCCTCCGGGTAAGACAGAATCAACTACCAATCACAGCACCTTTATTTTTACATTTTTCTCTATAGGTTTTTTGCTCCTACTGCTCTAAGATTGTGCTCTTTCAGCCAATGAAAACTTTCTGCCTCTCTATATATACACAATCTTTGTACATGTGTGTCATCTAACTGAGTCATGTCCGCACCCAGGCTTTCAATCATGCTTGTTTGTGTATGCACACAACACTGTGAGTGTGAATTGGTGTATTTATGGACGTGTGGAGCCTGGAGTTAAAGTGAGAGTTAAATTCTCCGTTATAAAGCTATAACTCTGAAAGCCCCAAGGGTAACTCGCATATAGATAGACAGTGAGGGGGGGTGGTGGTGGTGGTG
>NW_019524741.1:463396-524188 GCF_002814215.2 Seriola lalandi dorsalis | reverse complement strand
GGGGACAGATATTGCCGCTATAAAACTGCCCATGGCAACCCAGCAATGACGCAACGGCTACTACTACCATAGTAACCGGAGAACAGAAGTGTTGACTTTGAGAATCGACTGTAGCCACTTTTACCATCTGTTTCTGAGTGGGCAAGGTTGTCTGTTTGTTGTGAAGGTTTTTTCATATTTATGTGTGTGTATTTGTGTGTGTGTGCGTGTGTGTGTGTGCGTGTGTGTGTGTGTGTGCGTGTGTGTGTGTGTACAGGGGGGCATGTGAATGAATGACATTTCAATTGAGGATGTTTAAATGAGCAGTGCCCCGTTTTCAACTTTGAAAAGCTGATTTTGTCATGTTTCTCAATGATTTGCCCTCCCTCCTCCAGAGTTTCTCCCATCGTTTAATCTTCTGTACTCTGTTTCTAAATCCAGTCTTTTGCAGTCATGTCTACTTTTTCTGTCTCTTCATCTACTGTAATATCCTTCCCCCTTGTGTTGTTTATTTCTGTATGCATCTCTACTCATTATTTATCTGTCTGTTGGAAGACTTTGTCTTTCTTAATCATCTCTCTTCAATTATTTCTATCTCATCCCTCCTTATCAAGTCTCTCTCTCATTCTGTTTTTATTTATATCACCATCTGTCTGTCTGGAATCTCTCTCTTCTCTCTGATCTGATGACTTAACTCCTACACCCACATAGTCCTGATTGGATGGGCTAATGGCACAGCGGCAGTGGACAGCCAGCTGAGATGATGAGATGTAGAGGAGCCGTGTAACACCGTAGCTCATTATTATCATCATATAAAGTTGTGTTTGCCTGGTGGCTGCAAACCTGCACCACCTTTACACACTAACTGTCATCCGCTGAATCAAATCTCCCAAGAGATGTCATGAGATCCGCCTCCAGCCTATAACCTGCTGTGCCTTTTCTTTCCTCTATACTCAGCCTTTGTGTGTGCACGTTTCTCCCCTGGCTGTACAGTACTGTGGGTTTCTATGGGACCTTGAGTGATGCGATTTGACAGATTTCTCTGTCACCATGACGTCACACGTTCAGGCAGAGCAGGCGTGTGTGCTTAGTGTGTGCTTAGTGTGTGCTTAGTGTGTGCTTAGTGTGGGGGGTGTGTATTAGAAATAGAGAGATAGAGGGAGTGTATAGCGCCCATATCATTATAGAGGCTTTTGCTGTCCAGATGCATTAATACCTCAACTCTTGCTTTTAAATCCTCTAATGTATTCTGATGTGCTCTAATGTATTCTGATGCAGCACTGGGGCATGGCAGTGTTTTAATAGAGTTTCTGATAGAGACAGCCTCCAGCATGCACACACCAACACATCTTCCTGTTTCTTCCCTCCGCTTCTATCGCGGCCTTTCCTCTGGTTCCACTCTCTTTTCTTTCCCCATTTCCTCCAACTTTATCTCATTTAAAGATATGACCGATTCTTGGCTCGGGACGCAGAATAGTTGCTTTCACAGCAATCAAAGAAAACAAAGAGGAACTTAAGTGATGCACTCATTATTTAATCATGAGCAGGCTTTTTATTCTCCCCAGTCCTGTTTAGTCCCTTTCGTGTAAAAAATTATTGGAGTAAGCATTATCCGGATGGAGGAAAGATTGTACAAGCACACACACACACACACACACACACACACACACACACACACACACACACACACACACACTCATAATTGCACACCATTATGAAACCTCTTAGGGCATGATTTTACCTCTATACTTCTATACTCTATATCAGAGCATTTTGGGACCAGTTTGGCTGAATAAAGGGTTTTGAATGTCAGGGGTTTCTCCCATTTAGTAGTGGTGAGATGATTTGCTAGACAAACTGGCCACTTGAAATGATGAAGAAAGCTTAATTTGGGTAACTGGAAAATCTGAATATACAGTGAAAGGGCACTTTCTGCTGTGTCATGGCAGTAGTCTGCTTTAGTAAGCCTCACATGGCTTTCACAGAATTTTGATCATGCTGTCATGCAAACGAACATTGTTGGGTCTGTGGACAGGCCCTGGCATTATAAGAGGAGGATGGGGCAGTGAGCTCTGGGAGACAGACATTTCAGGTCAGATTTAAAGAAAAAATTTTATTGTGCTTTTGCTTCAAGCTTCTTCTGTATTACTGGAATAATTATTTCTTTAATATCTGTTGAGTCAGTTTTGATTATTCTATTGTTTCTTCAAATCAAGCTCGACTTTGAGGATATGATAGCCTGTCTGTTATTGTCTTGAATTGCTTCCAGTGCTTCTGAACTCCTACATGCCGTCACAGACGTTTCCTCCTCTTATACTGTAATCCAAGCAGCAGAAAATGGAAAATAGTCATTTTTATTTCTAAGAAGCAGACTCAGGCAGTTATACTTTTCATCACAGTTGCCACCGAAATGTTCATCCAAATGATGTCATTGCCATGGAAACACACGAGCTATTTGTAGTTTCATGCACAAGATCAGCACTGATTTTATAGCAAAACATCTGGTGGGAGATTGTTGGTGTGCCAAATGACCATACAGGAGTGCAGATCCAAATTTGAAGGGACAGTCTTTCAACTTCAAGTTCAAAATCACTTTTCTATTTGTTACCTACTGCAGTGTCTCACACATTCTTTCAACCATTTGGTCCATATTCCACAATATCAGACAGTGATATCCAGCACTCTAATTGGTTCGGTCTAGGAGCAGATTGTTGAGTGATGAGTTCGTTTGTGGATATATATAGTACTTGTTATTTCCATGGTATGAAACTGACAATGCCTAACAGAGGTCTCTTTGATCGCTTCATAAATAATTCCATGATGAACTAAAACTGTCTCCATAGCATGTACACTGCTTTTCGCTTAAAATCCCTAAACTTTTCCTTTGATAGATGTGTTTAAATTACAGTTATGCAACACTACACCTGTCAGTGAGGAACAAAATGTTGATTATTTACACGTGTCAGAAATTCACTTCATTGACTGCCCACAATAAAGTAAGGCTGAGACGATGAATCAATAAATAGATTAGGTCAGTGGTTGCCGACCAGGGATCCAGTCGAAAGATGTTGCAGGGTGAATGAAAGGGTTGCAAACTGTTGCAAACTTCCCCAGTCTTTGATTTTTTTGTGAAATGCTATTCAGTTTTACTGCTACAGGCCTCTAAGTATTCATATGAAACAATCTGCAAGTGTTCGACTGAACTGCTACAACTGCACAACTTATAGACATGCAACACAGGTAGATATTGCTTTGCCATAAAGAAAAAGGTTGGGAACTGATGGATCAGTTGATTAACAGAAAATTAATCATTAACAATTCTGATAACTGATTCATTTATTAATTTTTTCCCATTTATTAATTAAATATTCACTGCTTTTCTCTGTTTTATATCTTATATGTGTTCTGTTGGTTGATCAACATAATAATAATAAAAAATAATAAGAACAAATTTTCGATGACATTAAGAAACAATGAAAATATTGTAGCTTGCAACCCTGCTACAGAGGAACTTTTAATATGTGGGAAGTAGTAAATGACTGATTCTGGACACAGTCTGTAGTGTCAACTTTTTTGTATTTTGAATCTGGTCACATATGGAGAGTTTCACTCCCACGACTTGCAGTGGAGCCACAAATCTGGCCAAATAGGACTGGACACATAAACTCAGTCATCCTTGCCCCGAGCCACCACAGCCAGCCATCACTCTCCACCTGCTGCTTCCCTCATGAACCTCTTCACACGCCGCATAGTTGATGACCTGCCACTGCGATAACGGCAGAGTTTTGGAGGTCAGTGTGGAGGTCTGAGAGCTTTCTGTTCTTATCTCCGTGGCAGTGGACAGATGCTGAGCCTGGAGGATGGAACATCCTCAGGTGGTGGACAGGAAGTGGAGGGGACCAAGAGGGAGGGACCCAGCGAGTACGAGATCAGCCTGGAGAACAAAAACAAACAGGTATGTCTTTTTTCAAAAGTGTGTGCGGGCCCACAGGCGCATTTCTGTGACGGAGCGAAGGCTGACTCTTCCACCTGTTTTAATTTGAGGAGGTGTGTGAAGGATGATCATTTGACATTGTGTCTTGCATGATGAAAAAAGATTCCCATTCAGATCTATTTCTGTCTATGAAAAAGAGCACCAGCGACTCCACTGCCACAGCGACATGAACACGAAAGATGCTAGGTTGTCATGGTAACAGCTAATAACTGCTTCTGGCAGCTGGAGATGTCTTTATTTCTCATAGCAAACTGCTGAAGGGTCTGCTGTTGCCACTGCTGCTGCTGCAGTGTGTGTGTGTGTGTGTGTACATATATATATATATATATATATAAATATATATATATACAAGTGTGAGTGTGTATCTGTGTGCGTCCTGTGTGCATCCATGCACTTTTTTGTGAACATGCTTGTGTTTGCAGACACACACCAGGCACATGTGTGGCTGTCCTCCTTTTCTCCCTCTCTGTCTCTTCTTCCCTCGCCTCCGACTCCCCCTCCTTCTCTCCCTCTTGCCGAAAATATAGGAGGGCGAAAATTCTGGAGGATGCTAAGATTTTGGGCTGAGCCAACAAACGGAACAGAAATAGGCTTGTGCGGGTGTTTACTTTTCTATTCATTTTCTCAACAGCACCTTTGTCACAGCCTATCCATCCTCCGTCCTATGGCCCTTCAGCTAGTATTAGCAGTTGAATAATGATAGATGATGTTTACTTTAGCTCTAATTCCATAAACCCTCACTGGTTTTAAACGAGTGGACAGATAAGTAAAAAGGATACTTCTAAAAAGGGTGTGAATGTGAATTTCCTGACTCAGGCAATGCTGAAAATTCTTTTTTATCTTTTGTAGACACAGGCGCAAAATGGCAACATGATGTTTGCCTCTGGTGGATGAATAAATATTTTTCAGTGGCTGCTCTGTGCTTTGCAATATCACTTTTGCAGTCTCTTCAGTCAGTTTCAGAGCCGTGTAAACATGCTTGATATTTAAACTCACTCCCCCTCACTCTCTTCCCCTCCCCAGATAGAAGAGTTGGAGCAGAAGTATGGAGGCCATCTCATAGCGAGGCGAGCGGCTCGTCGCATCCAGACAGCCTTCCGTCAGTATCAGCTCAGCAAAAACTTCCAGAAGATCCGCAACTCTCTGTCGGAGAGCAAGTTGCCTCGTCGGATCTCCCTGCGCCAGCCCAGCCCTTCAGGCCGAAACAGGAATGCAGCCCAGAGACACAGTTACAGTCTGCATCCAGGGGGAGGACAGATACCTCTGCGCTCCAAAACTCCCCCTCCTCCCCCGTGTCGCTCCACCTCTCTGCCCCCTTCTCCTGCATCTGCCCCAGCAGCTGCATCCTCTTCTGCCCCAACCACAGCCTCACCTCAAACCCCTGGACCCACACTCACACAGCTAGAGGACTGCTTCTCTGAACAAGTGAGTGTTTTTATTTCATGTTATATCTAGCATAAGCTTTGTTCTAAATAGGGTAATAGGGTTTGTTCCAGATGGAAATATCTGAACAAGTGTTGGACAGATTCCCAAAATATTTTGAAGAGATTTCACGCCGCCCTCAGGATGAATTGCAGTAACTTTGGTGATCTCCCGGTGTTGCCATCATCAAGCCAAAATGTAAATTTGTCCAGTTCTACTGTCACGCAGAGTGGATACACAACAGCTTGACCTGGCCTTAGCTAAACTACATGGACTGGCCTCTCAGGCTTGATGGGCAGTCTCATTTGAATGCCATGGTCTGCTCAGTTGCCAGCCACCGTCACTGTTTACGTAGTTCCACTTGTCTTACAAATAGTCACTAATTAGAAACCTCACTGAAATCAGAAACTTTTCCAGTCTGGAATCAAACTCCTTGACTTGATTAATGTTTTTGAAGTGTTTTTTTTTTTTTAATCATCTTATTTGCAGCTGCACTCCTTGGCCCAGTCGATCGATGATGCCCTTCGTGGTTGGAGCTTGTCGGAGGGTGGAGAGGGGAAAGGGCTGCTGATGGACCCCGGGGCACTTCGTGCAGCTGCTGAGAGCGCTTGTCTGCCTCGCAGTGCCAGCTCGCTTCTCATGGCCTTCAGGGATGTCACGGTTCACATCGACAGCAATAGCTCCTACACCATCTCCTCTGCCACCACCACCACGACCACCACCTCTATAGGCAACGCAGGTGGGGGAGAGCCGGGCAGCAGGAAGACCTCTTTGAGTGGAATGGCTGGGGGTGGAGATGGCCAGTCAGTGGAGGAACCAGAGTTTCCTGCCCCTCCTCCCAGTGAGGAGCTGGAAATGGTTGATCCGGGATCCAGGAGGGGCTCCACAGTGCCAGCTTCGGGAGGAGGAGGGTTAGAGGGGGAGAGCGGCTCAGACAGACTGGGGTCCACTTCCACTTCTACCTCTGCTTCCACCTCAGCCCAGTCTAACCAGCAGCCCGCTCAGATTTACACCCAGTACCAGCAGTACCACTACACTCATCCTCAGCAGATCCCTGGGGGACCGAGCCCTGAGGCCCTGCAGGCCCTGGTCGTCTCTCTGCCCAGGGACCGCTGTCAGGATCCAGCTTCGTGCCGCTCGCCAACCCTGTCCACAGACACACACCGCAAACGCCTCTATCGTATAGGACTCAACCTCTTCAATGTGTGAGTGGGCTGGCAAAACACACACACACACACACACACACAAACATTCAAACTGCACAATATTTCTGCACCCTCTGGCTCAGGGTTCAAAGTACACTTATCACTGTTTGTGTCTAACAAATCTCCAACAGCCCAGCAAACTGTTCTAAGCAGCTGCTCATTAGTGTTTGTGATTGTTGGGAGGAGCTGCCTTTTCGGTGCCATCTTGTCATGATGTCTGTGAAAAAAAGAGGTAGAGCGAGGGCTGGGAGATGAAGTGAGGAAGAGTGAACGAGAGAGATAGAAAAGAGGGAAAATGCAGTTGAAGAGTAGAGACAGTCAAGGAGGTCATGAACAATGTGAGAGCCTCTCAGTGCCTATAAATAGAGTCCACGGTTGGCCTGCACTTATTATTAGTTAATACAAATTAAAGTAAATGAACTCTTATGCATCAGTGACAGTGGGTCTGATCCAGAAGTCCAGAGCTAACAGATTTTTTGCATGAATGCACTCTTCCTTTCTCTCTTTCTCTTTGTGCTCTTCTTCTTCATACACACACACTCACTGTCCCTCACACGCACACATGCACGAACACACACACACACACACGCACATTAACGCACTCTTTCTCTTAATTACAGTGTTACACATTTTCTTTCTCACTCAGGTCCACACACCTATCCGCTTGAACGCACAAAAAAACATCACACACACCCTGTTAACTCTAACACTATCTGCTTTTCTGCTGTTGGCGATCTGCGGGCAGGAACCCAGAACGAGGCATTCACTTCCTGATCACACGTGGTTTTGTCCCAGACACGGCCATCGGAGTGGCTCACTTCCTGCTGCAGAGGAAGGGCCTGAGCCGACAGATGATTGGAGAGTTCTTGGGGAACAGCAAGCTGCAATTCAACCGAGATGTCCTCGAGTGAGTCCTTATTATTTCTATATACTGTACATGCATCACACATGAGTTTGGGTTGTGATAGTATTTTATTAAATCCAAGTCCTGTGGTGAATCCACTTTTCCAATTCCAATTCCAATTTTATCGCTTATTGAATCTATTTAGGATTTACAAAATAATCTTTATTCAAGGTCAGTGGATGAAGTTTGCTCAGTTCTTGTGTAGATGACGGTTTAGCTTTTTAACAAAGGTTAAAAAATAAATAATCATATCAATACCACTCTCTAATAATGCAGTCTTTTAAGCTGTTTTGGTTAAGCAGTGGTCAAGCACCAGAAAATGCTGGAACCCACAGAAAACCCAAAATGCAGCAAATGAATAAAAGATATTTCCACAAGCTGAGTGTTAGATGTCGTCACTGAGCTTCATGTGTAAAATACAATAAAATAAAATTAATAAAACCATCTTTTGAGTTTCCAGCTTGTGAAAAATTCTTCCTCCACTATGACACTTTTATGAATCCTTTAGTTCATCAAAAGTTGTAGTGCATCTGAAACAAAATCAATTCATTTACATCTTATTAACACTGATTGATTGTATTCTTTTCAACAATGGCTTATTAGCATTTTTTGTGATTGCAGGTTTGATTACTTATTATAAAGTGAGAAATTCCTAACTAAACTAATCTCTAACTAAACAGTCTCACCTCAAGCTGTTTTGGATATGTGTTTTTGACCACATCACACGTTCCTCATTAGCACATATAAAATTACCACTGTATATGTAGATGTAAGTCAACAAAATAAACAAATCTACAGTATCTTACCTCATGGTCCGTTTATTAGATGTTCTGGAGCTTTTGACCGAATCAAGGCACATATAATAGTCAAGACTGAACTGTGAACCTCGACTCCCTGGATGTTTTGCATGTTGTTCTTCACTACTAAAAATGAGAGGTAATAAAATATGCAATGAGAGATTTGTTAGACTTTAATGAATTCAGGTATTTTAAAATATCCAAAAGAGAACTGTCTGCTGGAACCTAACCACCTCATACACACACACACACACACACACACACACACACACACACACACACACACACACATACACACTCAGCTTAAATGCAGCAATTGCATGCATAAATGCCACACATCCATGAACAACAGGCGTTTACTTTATGCTTTCACACTCACTCTTTTTGCATCCAACCAGTGTCGACAGATCCAGGATAGAGAGGCTTTTTGCTGAGGTTGTTGCAGAGACTGTAGAAATAGGTCACTGCACTGAACACACGCACACACTCTCACTTTCACACAGACACGCACACATGTAAACGTACCCTCGCACAATCTTGTGTATGTGTTTCTTCCATTTCCACAACCTGTCCTCAGCCTTTCATGTACCACTCTCATGCCCCCTCGCTTGTTGCATTTCATTATTGCACCCTCTCATCCCTCTCTTTCCGTCCCTCTTATCTCACACTGTCGTCAGACTCTTTCTTCTCCATTGATATTTGTACAAAGTGCATGCGTTCGCGTGTGTGTGTGAGTACGTGTGTGTGTGCATGTGTGTGTGTGTGTGCATGTGCAAACATGTTGTCTTTATGTGCGTCTTCCAGGTCAGTGGTTCTGTAATGGGAGTATGACTGTAAGAGGAAGATTTGCCATCAGCACTTGGGTGCTCATAGTTTGTTGCACATGCACATGCACACGCAAAAACACACACTCACCTTCTCATTACAGTGACACACTACATCTAAACTCAATCTCACTCTCCTTTCTCTCTCTCTGCTTTCTTTTTTTCTCTCTTCACTGTCTGTCTCTTTATAGTTGTGTTGTGGATGAGATGGATTTCTCAGGCATGGAGCTCGATGAAGCCCTGAGAAAGTTCCAGGCTCATGTCCGTGTTCAGGGAGAAGCACAGAAAGTGGAGAGACTCATCGAAGCCTTTAGGTGAGACTGTCAACTCGCTCACAACCAGGGCTCACTGACTAACAGGCTCTGGCTTCTCTTTTTAATACAGTTTAACACAACAACAGTCCATCACATGACTGAGCAGGGTTGTTAAGGGCACTCTGAACTTTTTAAAATGAATAGACCTTTTGCCTGTGGCCACCTATGCAAAACAGAAAAACAGTGACACATAACCAAGCTCACATATTTTGTAATAAAAGAGAAGCAAAAAAGTCTTCTCTGATCTCATCTCGCAGCCTTGTGGTAGCAGACACATCCAGAATGGCATACTAATAGGCCGACTGTATAGACAATGTGTTTAACTGGTTCTGCTAGCTCATTGCGGCTGGCTCTGATGAAACCATAGTCCTGTGTCATTAACAAATTACACTGATTGCCTCTAACCTTTGACTAAACTCAGCAGAGTTTGATTGTCAGCCAATCACAACAGAGATCTGGGCCGCAGGCAATCAGCATGCATTACAGCAGCACAAAAATTGATGCTCTATATTACAACTTTCTCTCCTAGATGACAGGCTGTTATGTATTTCATATATGTGCTGGATAGTTCCGTGTCCATTTCAATCCAAAATCACAAATTAATGTACTGTATATAAGTGCACGTTTGGTCCTCATGAGGTTTTAACCTGAGTTCGTTTCTGTTCATTTTGTCAGTGCTCTCAAGTCACTAAAATTTGTGAGCGTATCTGCTGAAGAAAACTAATTTAAATACCCAGAGGACCTTGAGAGACCAAACTCCCTGGACTGTCTAGATTTTTCTCTAACAAACTCCTGAACAGAAACAGGTTTTTATTATGCTATTTTTCCTTTTGAGTAAAAATCCTTTGAGGCACAAAAGGACAGCAGTGGCCAGACAAATAAGATCTGAAACTGGTACCTTATTTCCTGGCTGGAACTGTCCTTGAAATGTCCTGTTAGTATCCAAAGATTGCCCCCAGGACTATAAATGCAATAAAAATTCCCATCATTGTTTTCTGCAGCCAACATCAGGACACTGACATACTGAATGATTGACAGATTACTCTAATACCCCTAAATGGCTAATATTGGAGAATACATCAAGTGGACTCACCTCGTTTCCAGGCCTATTGTGCTCTGAAATCCCTGTGCTCTGAAATGTATAATTTGACAACTTCATATCATCTTAAAGACAAATGGAGAGGATGCAATTTGGCAGAAAAGTATCTCTGTCTGGATTCACTAATCATCCATTTGTCATCAGCACAATTCAAGGTAGTACACAGACTTCACTGGTCAAAGGTTAGTCTCGAATTAGACTGGAGTTATACCCTACATGTGACAGATGTAAGCATGCTCCTGGAGACCTATTACATTATGTTCTGGACATGTCCAAGACTGCATCATTTCTGGCAATCAATTTTCAAGACTTGTTTTAAAATACTTAAGGAGCCAATGGATCCGTCCTCTTTTAATGCTTTATTTGGCATTGCACCAGTGGGTGTGCATCCAAGCAATCGTAACTGCTACATGTGCACTTTGTTGGCAACACAACTCGTACAGTTCAGATGGAAAGACCCTCTTCCTCTTATGTGTTAACACTGGATCAAAGAGATTATGTAATATCTCAAGCTAGAGAAGATAAGATACTTTCTCCAAGGGTCTGTTCTGAGATTCAATGCAATTTGGCAGCCATTCTTGACATTTGTACAAAAAAAATAACTCCATAATGCATACAAACTTCTGTCTTGCTCTGTTGCTGTGTGTCTGTTTGGTTTTGTTTTGTTTATATACGTGTTTCTCCTCTTCAGCAAGTGTGTAAAATTACTGACTTTAATCCAGTATTGCAGGTCTGCTGGGGGGGATGGGCTGGGTGAATACTTGGAATTAGACTGGATATAGTGTACTGTTTGTATTTTGTATATTGTGAAAATCTTCAATAAACAGACTTTGATCAAAAACAATTTTGACCTGATGGCCCTGGATGAAAAGTCAGAGGATTAACAAAGTTATTACAATTCATCCCGAGGGCAGTATTTTAGATGTTGAAATATTTTAATCTGAACCAAAGTGGTGGACAGCACGACAATACCAACATTGCCAAAAGAAATGGGTCACAAATATATAATTTAATTTTTTTCAATCCTTTAGCAGCTGGGCACTGTATTTTATAGCAAATATTACGCAAACAAAACTTAATAGTAGATTTGTTAAGGACTATTTTCATCAGTGGATTATTATACATTTGCCTATGTTCATCATAATAAAGGAACAGCTCACTCAGGGCATCATTGGTGTGTTTTAAATGGCTCATAGGCTGTAGCAGGCTGTGGATACATGGGCAATACTTGGAAGGATTAATTAATTATCGGTTTTCATTGGATTTGTTAATAATACAAAAAAATATAGACTATCACCAGTGTGTTCTTTCTTCAAGCAAGAGGTGATAGAAGAGGAGAAAAGGAGCAGTCATGATGACCCCCCCCCCCCCCCCCCGCCTCTGATTTGGGCCAATCAGAACACCCGCTGTGGTCATCAGTTAATCACATCGCACTCAGTTGTACACTGAGCCCCTGGGTGCAGATTACAAATTCATCAGCGATCCGAGACCACGCGCTCTGTAGCTGGAGCTGCGAGTATAGGTCAGAAAGGAGCGTGGCTTTATCGGGACAGCCAGACATCCGATGCCATGTCTGTTACGTAATAGTTGTTATGTCATCTGTTTGAAGCGTGTTGTACTCTTGTCGTGAGTAGTTCTTTTATACGAAGTGGTATTTGTGCCAGCTGGCATGCAACTTTCATATGCAGATATAAAGATAAGAGATCGGGAGCTAGTGTTTAAATAAACTGGTTACATAAGACAGAGAACCGTGCCTGAAAATGTGTGAATGAAGCACAAACACACACACACACACACACACACACACACACACACACACACAGACACACACACAGACACACACACCACACCTACTTCTTTATTTATTCACTCAACTGTTTTCTATCACTCTTAAAACATGCACACATATGCACTCACACCTCCATGCACACGTCCATTTGCATATACACACACACACATATAGTAGATCTTGCCTTGCTTTCAGTCTTTGATGAATTTGCCGCAGAGTTACATCAAGTTGGCAGATCAGGCTCATTTGTGCCTCCATGTTTTCTGTGTTTATGTATGTGCCTGTGCATATTATATCTGTATGGGTGTTTGTGCTGAGATGGTTCTATTCTCCCACAAACAAAGGCATTGCTACTGAACTGGTCTGCAGTCGAGCGATACCCAGTGAGTTCTCTGGCCTTGGATCTTGTGTGGGGTCTGGGAAAAGACTTTCTAGTTGCGCAGGTCTCAGTTGTGGCCTCTCACTTGCATATGCGCTGACAAGTACATAGTCCTCTGGAGCGGAGCAGCCCTCTCCATGTCTGCATCCTGCCTGGCTGCAGAGATAAAAGCCTCCCATCACTGAAATGGCCCACTGTGTAAGTGCAAGCGACAGTACGAAAGATAGGGAGGGAGCTGTGGGGGAAGGAGGGGTGGAAGGGAGACTCTGTGGAGCCGGTGGGCAGCGGCGGAGAAAAGCAAGTCCAAATGCAGCATCTCTGGTTCCAAGGCAGACTGGGCACCGTCACCTCACCCAGGGTAGAACCATTTTGTGCTGTCAAACGTCTCCTGTGTCCTCCTGAGTGACGGCTCCTCATATCTGAGTAAAAATTACAATGAGTCAGTCTTTGTGTCAATCAGTCTGATTATAAAACAGTGCAGCTTGTATGGTAAGATATCTGCTTTAAAATCAGTCTCACATGTAGAAGATGCATTCTCTACATTGCCTTTATAACTTTAACAATCTCCACTGATCTCTCTTAATGATGCGCTCCCCAATTTTGTAATTGTGCTCAAATGCACCCCTACAAATCCCAAGATTTTCTCCCAGCTCACTACTCATATTTTGAAACTCAACACAGTTCAAAGCTAAGGGGAAATTTGGGGATTTGGGAGTGCAATTGGGCACAACAACAAAGTCATGGAGTACATTATTAAGTTCTGGTACATTGGCTCTGCTAGCCTGAAGATACAGAGATGTTAGAGGTGTTTCTAATACAGTCTACCCTGATTGATTACAAATGGGGTGGAAAAAATATTGGAAACAACCCTAGTATAAAGCTGCCCAGCAGTAAAATCCTGGTCTGCAGTTTATTAACATATTCACTCAGTTGAGGATATTTATTTTTGTGTTGCCCCACATGTCTGTATGTACTGAACAGAGCTCTCACCCACCAACTGGTTAATGACAGGATCCAGTTGGATTGATTGTTGTCATGATTTGTTAATAGTACAATGAATGTTTAGATAAAGCCATGCAATTTGATTTGCCCAGGATGCATCCATGAATCTACCAGCAGAAAATGTTTCAGCCTGTACATGTTAGGATGTTATTTGAATTGTGAATATTGAGTTTCAATGTTATGTAATGTAATGTCTTATTTTCTGCAGCTCTGTTATGGCAGTGAAAGTGGCACAATGACTAGAACCCTGAGAATGACTACTGCTGGTTTTTAGATTTTTGTTGGACCAAACTTTATTGTTCTGTTTTTCCTCCACAGCCAGAGGTACTGTATGTGTAATCCTGATGTGGTGCAGCAGTTTCACAACCCAGACACTATCTTCATCCTGGCCTTCGCTGTGGTCCTCCTCAACACTGACATGTACTCGCCCAACATCAAACCCCAACGCAAAATGGGCCTCGATGACTTCATACGCAACCTAAGAGGTTAGTGCGTCAAGCTACAGAGTGTGCATATATAAGGGAGAGTGTGTGTTAACATAGAGACTGCATGTACTGCATGTGTCCTTCCAGGGAGCGTCAGTTGTCCCTGTGGTATAATGACTTGCATACATGTTTCAACATTTATGGCAAGTGGTTTTATGCGCAGAGACTTTGAACACTGGTTATATATAGTAACCACATATGCACAGCTCAAACCTTTTACTGCAGATCATGAGGCAATCCATTGGAGGAAAGTGCCAGAAAGAATGACGAGAAAGACAAAACAGAGAGCAGAGGGCAGGGAAGTCAAAGTTTTACATCAAGAACTCTCTTATCAATCTCACTTCAACCTCTCTATCAGTCTTTGAGTGACAGCCTCTTGAACTGAAGTAAATTACTCAAAGAGGCGGCGGTTGCTTGCCTCTGCTATCAAGAAAACCATCAGCTGTGCGGGAGGAGATTTCTGATATCCTTGACTCACAGTTCTGCCCCAGAGACCATGGCTGGCGTGGACTCATTTAATTGAGGCTCACTTAGCTTTAGATTTAATGATATGAGCTTGGGTTTTCCAGAAGCATCTCATCACCTGCTCTGAGCTCCTCGAGGCTCTCAACCATCTCAACGCTGTCTCTATCCAGCAGTTGAACAGATACACAAATTTACTGCAACTAGGTCTTAAAGTAAAGCAGTTTGACTTTTATTTGTATATTCAGTTATGGGAAAAATCCACCACATCATTTATAGTTAGGATCCCCATACGTTTTCACTGTGGCTGTTGCATCTTACCAGGGATCTGCACAATGAAATGATTTAATTCACAATCAACATTTGTGAATATTAAAAAACATTGATAAGATAAATGGACTATCTTCAAAATGTGTCAGATGATGAATCATGACTTTCAGGTCTGAATTCTTTAATTTCCAGATTAAGGAGCTGTCTGTTTGTAGTATTTACTTTAGTGTCTGAAATCAACGGAATAGCACATTGCAGATTCTGTCCTGTTCCTCCTGGACCATCTGCTTTTTGGTGATGTCCTCCTTCATCTATTTGTTACAGTATGTTGTTTATTGTGTCATGCAAATTCAAGTGTCCAGGCTACATGGACTTGGTGTCCCGTGGAATTTCTTTGAAACAAACCAAAGAAATGTTTACATTCAGTTTTACTCACTAAAATCCATTGTGTGTCTCTGAAGTCCAACAAATGCGGTGAATTAATTTCCTTCTTCATAAAACGTTTTTTTGGTTTTTTTGACTATTTTAAATAATGTATTGTTTACATCCACGATTGTCATAGTTTGCAGCCCTCTGCATCACTGCCTGCGCTGGCACATTGCTATGTTTCAAGCTTTTCTACCACCATCAGTCAGAATAGCAGGAATGCTACAGACGGACATTGCACCACCTCTGTGCCATTTCTAAATTACATTTATCAATTGAGGCACATTGTCTAAATAAGCAACATACATGAGCTCAGTTGCATGCACAATATAAAGAAACTGGGGGGGGGGGGTATTCTTAAAAACACTGCTGGGAAATGGGAAATGCAGCTTTAGCTTAATCTCTTTGCAGAAAATCATAAAATTCCTTTTACAAGACAAAAAAAAAGTAATTCAGAGACAGTGTTTTCAACCAAATCATCATGGAGCTAACGTTGGTTAGCTAGCTTGCTACAGATGATAAAATCTGGCATTTGTGTTTCACCTGGCAAAATTGACGATCGCTGGTTAAAAGTGAGAAGGCTGCCTTTGTGTGCATCTGTCGAGGACATAGTTTCCAAATTTGCATTGATAAATCTGACCAAGGTTGACAAGCTTACCAACAGTAAATAAGGGGCTTAGTTGCACAGTCAGTAAGTCATGTCTAATTGCTTATACTGTCTGTAGACTGTAGACTGACTTCTTTTACTGTTATTCTTGCATTATATGGGACCTTGTTCCCTCAGGTGTGGATGATGGAGCAGACATCCCCAGAGAGATGGTGGCAGGCATTTATGAAAGGATCCAACAGAGAGAGCTACGCTCCAATGAAGACCATGTCACCTACGTGAGCCGTGTGGAGCAGTCCATCCTGGGCCTAAAAACTGTGAGTAATATCTTTGTTTCTGTGCAAGTAGTTCCCATTTCCATTTTTCTCATTTCAGGGAGCTGTCTGTACTTGTTTGTACAGTCTCCTTTCATGCCATGTATTATTTCACTGCAGTCTGTCCTCTGTACTATCTGTCATCTTGATCTCTTTAACCTCCCCTCTGCAGATCCTCGCTGTGCCCCACAGACGTCTAGTGTGCTGCTGTCGTCTGTTTGAGGTGCCTGATGCCAACAAGCCTCACAAACAGAAACTGTCCCAGCTCCAGAGAGAGGTCTTCCTCTTCAATGACCTGCTGCTGGTAAGGTTTCACCACCAAAATAGCTACAAGTGACTCACTACGATGGTCTAAATGCGACTAAAACCCCTTTCAAATGCCACTGATAAATATAACACTGTAACAGTGAGACATAATCAAATACAGTGTGTTAATTCAGCTATGTTGTGTTTTCCTGTGTTGACTTCAGATCCTGAAACTGTGTCCCAAGAAGAAAAGCTCCGCCTCATACACCTTCTGCAAAGCTATGGGTCTTCTGGGAATGCAGTTTCACCTCTTCAGCAATGAATGTAAGATGCTATTTTACCCTGCAGCAGTTTGTTCCCGGTACAATTCCACCCTGATGCTAGAAAAATGCTGAGCAAACTGTCAGAGCCATCAACAGCACTGTTGTCTGTTGAGTCTGTGTCTGGATCCAGGCTTTGCAGGATTTGCTAAGGGGTCACCAGTAAAACAAAATGAACTCATTGCTGTCGACTTCCACTAAGTATAAACTTAAGGAAACATCATTCCATTCCTAGTTCGTGAACCATGAGAGTATGTTTTGCTCTGTGGTAGCAAAGTGGAGTCAGACAAAAATATTCAATCTGTAGTCTCAGATAGGTCAAACAGTACAAAACATTTAAAAATAAACACTAAAATTCAATGCAGTAAGAAAATACAAAAATGTAATTTTTAATTTTCATTTGGCTGAGCCAAATCCCTGTAATATAGACTTTGAGAGACTAGATTCAAAAAGCATGAGTTAACAGCTGTTTGAGTCTAATTTATGGAATTATGAGTTAATTTTGAGAGGTCTGTCAATTAGCAGAGGAGTCTAAGAATTCCAAACAAAAGCTGAGCTTGATGGGAATGTCATTAAATTTGCAGCTGTTTGATCAGGAACCAAATGGTTGGACAAATTAAAAATTTGACCTGATGACAGCGACAGCAGTAAATGAAAAATCTAAGGATCATAAAGTTGTTACTATTCAAGACTGAGCCACGCTGCTAGCATAGCAAAAAATGTTAACATAAAAAGAAAAATTGAAAATTACTGATCTTCAGTACTTATGAGCTTTCTTATATTTCTGCAGATCTTCAAGAAGCCACTGCTGTCTACAGAAATACATTTGGTCATTAATGTCAATGCATGAATTTTTGCGAGTATTCTTAGCCACAGAGTTTTGTGAAGTAGAAACTGAAGTAAAAACTGCAACACTTTTTTTTAACCTTTAGACTGAAGTGTTTTGAAAGATGTGAAGGTGTGAAAGATGAAAAACCCTGCATCCTTTTTTTAGAATCAAAGTTATGGTGAAAGCTTTTTCTCTTTGTTGGGGTTTCTCATCAGACTACGCCCATGGCATCACCATGCTGAGCCCGTTTACCTCAGAGAAGAAGCAGCTGGTGAGCTTCTGCTCCCCGAGTGGAGAAGAGCTCAGGAAATTTGCAGAGGAGCTCCGAGAGGCCATAGCAGAGGTCAACGAGATGGAGCAGATACACATCCAGTGTAAGGAAAGAAAGACACATACATCAGCTTATGCAAATGCAAAAGCACATGCACTGCACTGTGTATTTGCTGGTTTGCAATCTCTCTTTCTGATGTTGTAGGGGAACTGGAGAGGCAACAAGGCATCCAGCCACACGGCATACACACCAATGGCGGGCAAGTGGACACACACACAGGACACGGCTCTCCCTCAGGTGCTGGTTTTGCTCGCGCAGCATGAAATGCATAACACAGCATACATTACTCATAACTACTGTATGCATATATTACTCAAGGGTATGTAGAAAATAGGACAACTTCATGGAGGAGAGGGCCATGAAAAAGCCCAAATAAAAAAAAGTGGATGATGGTCAGAGGGACCGTTCCTTTTGCTGTCTTCGTCACTTTTTTTTGTATTAAAATGGAATAGTTCACCAGTGTAACTTCCCAAATAGTAATTTTTACTTTTTCTGTGTACAGGTTAAACCAACACGTTACAATTTCACCTTATGCAGACTGCAGGAAAAGTTTATTATTTGCTCATTTGCTTTCTTGCAGAGTCAGATGAGAAGATTGGTACCACTCTAATGTCTGCATAGTAAATATGAAGCTACCATTGGTTTTAGAGGGGGATATTTTATGTGCTGGACTATTCCTTTGATGGGTGCAGTCACTTTCTGGAGTCTTACTCTTTGAGCTTTAGAGGCAGAGGGGGGATTTTGTCACCTTTGACAGAGGCAGGTGGTAGCTTAATGCTGTAACTATGCTACAAACATGAGATCTTCTCATCTAACTCTCGACAAAGGAGAAAATAAGCATTTGTCCCGAACTATTCCTTTAAATAAATGACTATCCCCAGTATGAGGACCTGTTTTTGACTGTCTGTATGCGAAGCTGAAATATGCCTGTTGACTTACAAATAGAGCCGTGTCTCCCCACAGGCCAACAGGATGTGTACGATAAAACCGGCAACAACAACACAGTAGAGGTGAGTGCCAAAGCTACTCATGTCTCCCTCAGGTAAGTATCTGCGTCTTCAGCTCTGTGGGTGTGGTTTTGTATGTGAGCGTGTGTGCGGTTAGACCGGGACTGTGCCTCATCCTGAAAAGAAAGTCTGCTTTATGCTTTGCTTTAAAAGAGCTCCGCCTGAGGCACATCCCCACTATGCAGCCAAGGATACAAAGGCCGCTGAGAGGAGTCTGCTGTATTGGCGCTACAAACAGTCTCTTTCTGTGCCTCATGAGTGGATCAGCAGCCACTCTACTCGCTACACAACATCCCTTCTTTCATCAGCTGCTGTTTGCGAGCCTTACTGTATAAGCCTTTGCAAGCCACCGTAAGCCTGGCTGGCTCCTAGAATACCATCTACAAAGCCAGATAAGCTTGATACCGTTAACAGTCTGTCGAGTGTGGGTGGGTGTGTGTTTGTAAAACCAGCCCTTCCTTTAACTAAGCATAGTCATAAAAGCTGTTGTCCCCTCTCCAGTTTTATCTCTGTTTTGTTCCTTTGCCCATTTCTCTCCTCTCTCCTGCCTCTCAGTCAGTCCCTTAGAGTTGTAAATTATTGTGTTAGGGAGACACCACGCCCTCGGTGTCACCTCTGTCCTCTCCTGACACTCCCTGTATCGTTTAGTTTTTCATTCTCCCACTCATTGACCATATTCGCACACACACATACACACACATAAAGTCCAAAACGTTCCTGCCATGATCTCTGACCTAAATCTCGTCTTACTCTGCAACCCTCCTCTCTTTCTGGGCTGGTGTGTGTTTGTGTTTGTGTGAAAATGTGATCATGTAAAAAAAAAAAAACATGATTGAGAGAAAAAGTGTGTATTTTGCCTGCGCTCGCTCTGCATACTACCTACCTGCATGCCTGCATGCCCATGTGCGTAACACACCAGAGGGCTGCGTAGAGGCTGCGTTCAGGCTGGTAACTCCTCATGCGTTCTCTGACTGTTCCTAAACTAGGTGTCAATTCACAACAGGCTGCAGACCTATCAACTGAGCCAGCCCAGCATTGAGTCCACGCCTCTGGCCCTGGCTGCGCCACCCGCCCTGCTCAGCCCTGTCCAGCCCGGAGAGCTCCGCCCAGAAACGCTCATCCAGTGCCAACAGATTGTGAAGGTGATCGTCGTGGACCAGAGCGGGCGAGGGCGGATGGAGGCCTTCCTGAGCCAAGGCCCGGCCACCCATCAGCTCATCCAGTCGGCCATGTCCACACCTGTGCGCGTCAGAGAGGGGGACGGCCCTCAGCCCCCCCTGCCGCCTCCGCCTCCACCTTACAACCACCCCCACCAGTTCTGTCCCCCTGACTCACCCATGCCCCTCCACCACACCATGCCTCTCACACGCAGGCGCAATTCCAGTGGCTCCCGCAGCATTGTCTGAGTCCTGGGCTACTCTACGAACCCTGGAGGGAAGACATTACCCTCACATAACACACACAGACACACAGACACACACACACACACACACACACACACACACACACACACACACACACACACACACACACACACACAGACAGACACGCTGGAGCACTAGTTGACTCACTTTGAATGGTAAGATAAAAGCATTGCAAAAAAAGTAAGGAATATACTTTGAGTCACATGAAGGGACGAAGGAAAAGAAAACCTACAAGAATCTAACCACAGTCTTGACTGAGCAGTGATGTTTCTGAACACAGAGTGGTTTCGATGCCATTTCTTTGTCTCCAACATGTCACCTGGTAGCTGATGATGTTGTCTGTGTCTCTTTAAGAGATCTTCTGACTTTGCATTTTTAAATGTCACCTGTCCAACAGACTTGTCTATGGGCTGTGACCCTGAAAACGAGAGATTATGTCAGAAGAGCGAACTCTCGCAGCCATGGAAGGACATGGGATCACTTTAAATATTAACGACAAAACCATGTCTTCTTTTTATTTTCATTCAAGATATCGCTGTTAAATTCACAACTCTTTGTTGGGTCCAGGTTGCCAGTATTAGATACCACCCTCAGTGAATGATTTCATCACAGCTAATATAGCTTCTTCACACTGTAATAACTTTTTTTTTCTCATCTCCTCATAATGTGAAGAAACAGGAGTATCCTTCGCTTTCTAAGGAACATATGCTCATTATGCGCGAGGAAGAAGGCAAAGAAAAAGGTAAAAGGCTTTAACATCTCTACCCTGTCATGTACAGTGTAGTGTAGTAAGCAAGATATTACTCACTTAACTAACCTGAAACCATATCCTGACGACAATCATGTTTTTTTGTGCTTCTTTGCAGTATTTTTCCTACCTTGTGTGTATCTTCACAGTGGTGTGTGACTGCCCTGATTCTGTGGCGTTTTGCTCTCACGGAGCTCAGGAAAGGATTTGCTGCACTGTAACATGTAATATCTGCCCCTGTGTTGTACTGAGAGCTGAGTGCTTGTGTACTGTGTGTTCAGTGTGCTTACTCATGGGCAGCAGGGAGTAGGGCTGGTAATTCATCCAAAGTAAGGCTAAAACAGGCAAATGAAGCCTTTCTCCTCCTGTACATTTACTCCTAATGGGTTACCTAGTGTGAATATTAATGTTACCTTTGGATTTAGGCAATATCTCTGCCCAGAAAACCCTTAGCTTTAGTTTGAAAATGAATAAAAATTGCTCCACACAGGGTAGACCGAGGTCACCTTACTCCCTTTTCATGAATTTTATTTTTCCTTGCACACTGAAAATCTTATATAAGCAGAGATGCATTCCTTTACTGAATGTTGAATCAGGGGGAAAACTGAAGATGTCCATGGAATGATTATTGAATTTATCGGAGTGTCGTCCGTCATGGTTTCGAGCTTGAGCCAGTTTGTACAGCAGATCACGAACCATCCAACTGAGACACACCAAACACGTCTTGTACCTTTTGCACCACAGAATATATTGGATATATTGTAAATAGATAATATAGATTTATTCTGAAAAAGTGGTTTGCCCAGTGTGTGTATCTACGTATGTATTTGTACAGAGAAGATCTAGTTTAAAAGAAAAAAAAGGATATTATAGTTATTATAGTTATTATTATTATTCACATTTAATATCAGGGGGAGGGTCCTAAATCCTATTGCTACAAGAGACGGGAAACAGGCAGCTTTTATAAAATTCACTCCAGTTACCATGGTAACACACACTGATATTATTACAGATCTACATGCATCATTAAATTACCATGTCATATTATTACAGGATTACTAAGAGATGGCTGTGTCACCTGTTGAGGTGTGTAAAGGGCTATGCTGTATTGGAGAATACGTACAGTAAACCACAGGTCATACACACACTCACACACACACACACACACGAACACATAGTTATGTTATACAAGTGGACACATACTCACACAGCCACACACACTGACACACAAACATGCACATAGCTGCCAAAGCAACAACAAATCCAGCTTAGATGTCACCTTAGAAACTGCTTGATTTCTCCAGTCAGAATCCCCACTATGTTTACTGTAAACTCTGACTGACTTGTTCTATACAGCATGATATTGTTTCAGTTTTTTTTTGCTTTGCATTTTCATTTGCAGTACAAGGGAGGAGTTTGATTATATGTTTGTATCATTATTGTCAGGGCATGTTGGGTTGATTGATGTCATTTTCTCCACTCTCTCTACTTCCTCCCTCCTTTCTGCCCGACCCCCTTTTCCCCAACCCCTGGCTTCTCTGTGGTTGTCATGGAGACGCACCAATCTGCATCCTCACTGTGGAGCGCTGTCATTAATCTTTGCACCCTCACAATATTTATAAAAGGAGATTTCTTAAAGATCAACATGTTTACTAATGGAATATTTCTAATTTTTTCTGTTTGAAGAGAATGAAAGAATAAAGTAGTTTTTACTCTCTGTCTCAGACTGTTGTGTCTATGATGATCCCCAGCTGCTTTTGATGTCAATAACGTCTTCACGTCTGCATCTGCAGCTCTGCCGGCCTCTCTAATGAATGAATCTGCACCAGGTGTGCGAGGAGCACAGTGAAATGAAGGAGCTTATGGGAAATCAGTCTATCTTGTTGCTCCTGTGTCCTCCCAGCACACTGGGTCTGAACTCATTCATTTGAAGATGAGGTCAGTCCCAAAGCAATATTGACTCTGACAGTACTTGTTGAATGTCTAGTTGTGTGTTGAAGTGAGTCTGCGTCATCAGCGTGTGTGTATTTAGAGTACATAATTTTCCACAAGAGTCTTATTCTGTCTAAAAATAAAGGACCAGCAAGATGGTAATTTATAATTTCATATTGCGATATCTAAATGGCTACATTTGATGCAGGAGAGTCTCATGAGGAAGTTCTCAAGTGTTCAGTTAAGTTGGAGGCCAGAAAAAATACAAGTTGCTTTATTTTTGCAAATCACACTTGAGAAAGGCTGAACAACTCCTCGACACCGGCAGAATTACAAAGAGTTTGAAAAACAAAGCACCATTTTGGCTGAATAAATTATCTTACAAAAAACACAGATGATATCAGCATAATAAAGTAATTACAATACACAATGAAATCAATCTGTGCAAAGTACCTGTGGGCTTACAGATGCGATAGAGCTGTCACTGTCAGCTCACAATTTCTCCATTATCCCTGTCGTTTCTGAAATTATTTGTCCCCTTCTCCCTTGTGTTTCTCTCTCTCTCTCTCTTTGAAAACAAGCAGACAAGAGGTTCAATAAAGGGAGGACTGATCTGAGAAGTTGGTTGAAGTGGAGCAACAAAGTCTTGACTCTTGAAGTCTTTGAGCCGACTGACTGTTCAGTTCAGACTGTGTTGTTCACCTCCTGTTTCTCCTCCTGCTTCCCCGTCCCTTGCATGGTGGAGGCGGTCCTGTCCAGGGTCTCTGCACAGGTCACATCCCCAAAGTGTCTCACTGTCCCTCAGGTGCAGGTGTCCCTCAGTTTGTCTTTACATAGTGGTCTCCTCCCATTCCAGCTCAACATCACCTGGAGACCAGGAAAAATGTGTAGAGTGAGCACTGTGCTGTAGGGAAATGTGCGCCTCTTTGAGTGTGTGTTTGTACGTTGTTTACCTTCCATTGCGTCCAGGGAGTCCATCTTCTCCAGAGCAGAATAGCTGACAAACCAGATGGATTGGCTGTTGCCTTTGTTGTTTAGAAGTTCCAGCGTACTTTGATGCAGGAAGATGTACTGGGCCTGACAGCACATACAATGACAGATATTGTTCCTTTTGACATTAGCTTTATTAATCCTACACTGAGCAAATGTCCATATGAATTAATTTGTTAAGTCTTCTAATAATATTATTTTTCAGGGCGTTCTGGTGGCCAATGCTTAACATGTAATTTGCAATATCCCTGGTTTGGCTGCAGCTTTTCTGTCAGCTCTCTACTGTCTAATGTCTAATAAAGGCAAAAATGGCCTTAAATAAAAACAACTATATTCTTTTTACAAATAGTGGAAGAAACATATGATTTTCTAATTGTGGATCTCTTAAATGTGATTATGATTCTGTCTTGATTTGTCTTTCAAGACCCACACCTATTAAAAAAGATTTTTACAACTTACATAAAAAGTAAAAAAATATTAGCAGACTCAAATTTGGACTAAATTTTCACATGTAAAACATTTTGTTTCTTCATGCTGCAGCTGCCTCCATCATGGATTTACAGGATATGTGCCAAGATCATTCATTTAAAGAAAAAGATGCTTTTCAAAGCTTTTGCACAAATCCAGGGGAAGTGGAGACAATTTTTGAAATTGACTAAATCAAGCAGCCAGAGCCATCAGACTACAAGACTTTTTTTTTTTTAATACATCCGTCTATGAAATAATCTCTTTAGTGAAAACATCTGAAATGATAGTTATAATTGTCATTCATTGTCATTTTATATAAGAAGCACTTCTACTAGAACTGATGGACATTTAGAATAACTTAGCATTTGCCTTTGTTTTCACTTCCACAGAAGTAGTTTATATAATATGCTTGACTTATGGGCTTGTTTAAAGCTGTCTGCAAAGGCACTGTCTAAAACAACTGATCTGAATGATGTGCTCTTAAAGCTAAGGCTCTTTGTATATGACTAAACTGCTATACTAATAACTGGCACACTGAACACTGCTGTCTCAAAGAATCATGTCCTAAGTGGCTGCTTTCGGTTTGCCCAGCACTGTAAGCTCAAAGCTCACTGACTGCCAAAATGTGTATGCAAAGAAATGTACAGAACACTAAGAAATAATAAAAAAAAAAAAAATACTGAGAAGAAGCACCGGCACTATGCAGGAGTTCCCTGCAGACACTGAGACACACATCAGTGGTCCACAAGTAATAACTGAGAGGGGATAATTTTAGGATAAATTCACACTGTTTCAAGACGGGGAATCCTGCTCAGCAAATAACTTTAATCCACTGCCAGATCATTTCCTTTGTCAAAAGCAGAAGTTTCCAAGTATTTCCTCATGGGGACAGGATCATAGCAGGGCATGAAGTAAAAAGTAGGACAATTGCCATTTGTCATGCCATTGCATATTTCTGTCTTTGATGATAGTTAAGTGCACTGGAACAACTTAAGACAAAATACAGTTTTTTTTGTATTTTGTTTATTTACTCTAGCTTTTGGAATTTAAACAGAGAAATAAAATACACAGCTTTTTTATTTTTTATTTTTTGTAATGTGAACTCACCAGATTCTGTACCATACACATCCTCTCGCTGCGCAGTTCGGCCACCAGGCCATAAATATCCACAAAGTCGTGATCTCTGACGTGCTGAATGAGGTGGTCTAAGGCAATAAACACACCTGTTCTTCCCACACCAGCACTGAGGAAAGAGCGAGAACAACACAACATTAAACTGCGTGATGCTCTACTGCACTTGCCTGTGACTGGTTAAGCACAGTATGAGGGTTACTGCAGTGACCAAACACAATAAAGTAATTAGTGAACTTTATGTTCAAGGCCATAACTATAATTTATGCAGAATTAGTAAGTGACCACTCAGGTGCAACAGTACCTGCAGTGAATCACTATAGTGGTGTTGTCGTGCCTGTGGGCTCGGACAGCTTTGACAAACTTAATGAGAGTGCTGCAGGACTCTGGGACCCCGTGTTCTGGCCACGAGGTGTAGTTGAAGTGGCGAACCAGAATGTAGTGTCCGTGCTGCACAGAGGAAGTTAAACAAGAAATAAGACAGGGAGTAAAATGATATCATTATTTTATATCTTTATATATCATATCAGTACCTGAGTTTCCATTCATTCATCCATTCTTTCATTATTGTGCAAATTCTATTGTTTACATCATGATGACTAAACTAATATGACAGTTACAACTGTATCTATGTGGTAATTACATTACATTTACATAGTAATTACATTAATATAAACCATTATGTAACAATATTTGCAGATAGCTTTGATACAATTTATTCAGCAAAAAATGTGGTAATATTTTCTATTATCATTACTGTTACTATTACTGTCAACAAATCCCACGACAAGACCAAAACAAATATTGAATTGATTGTAGAAACAAGTCTGTGTCCAAAACCTGATATATCTGAGCCATAGAGCTCCATTGTTGTTCAAAACCTATTACTCATCATTGAGCAACACAGTTGCACTGGGTGACGTGTTCCTTCATTAAGAGTCAATCTCAAAACACAGTAACACTGCAGTAAACACACCAGCGCACCAGGTCTTTGAAAATAATCCCTAACAAGCACCCTGTTAACTTCAGTTTGAGTAGTCTGTTGTTAAAAACTACAGTGCCCAGCTGTTTTTAGAAAATTATTTAGAAAAACTATATATGTATTCAATAGATGCTATATTTGTTTTGACTGGTTTTTAGAATTTATGTCTCCAGTAGGATCAGAACTGGGGCCCATCAGACAGGCGAGGGAATTGGTTTTGTTGACAATAAGAAAAATATAGATTAAGAGCAGTTTTAACCTTTAAGTGGTATACATGGAACGAAATCTACAGAAGAAAATGGACCCAGGTCAAAACTGTGTTTGTTTTACATTTTCCCGTTAGATATAAATGTGGAAAATTTTCCAGTAGTGAGAATGAAGTTGTAACCACGTGTTTTTCTGTTGTTTTATACTTTACAGTATGTACAGCATGTGTTGTGTGTACCATGTGTGTGTGTGTGTGATAGAGAGAGAGAGGTTATTAGCTCAGTTACCTTTTCTACTTTCAGGGTTCTGACAGTCCAGTCAGGAAGGACTTCCTCTGACACTTTTGAGATGAGAATGTCACTAAACACTGACATTGGCTTGTTGTCCTCAGGCCAGTACTTGTGACAACGAATCTGAAATGTCACACACACACAAACACACACACATACATCAGATCTTCGTAGCAGATATAACCCTCCTGGTGATATAGTTGTAATGGAGCCCAGCTCGTCCTCTGAAGGATGATACTAGGGGTGTTTCATAACAGTGTCAAATCTCTCATGACGCACTCTGCCTTTTTCGTAACACTGCGTGAGCATGGCTATGGTGCGGGTTCCCGTTTCCCAGATCATCCTCCAGAAGTCAGCCACTGTGCCTGGCAGAGGTCCCTGGGTGGCTATGAACTCATTTGGACACAGGTAGCCCTAGAAACACAGAAAGACACACAGGCCTTCTATCACATCTGCCACATCCATCTATCCATCTATCTGTGAGAATGAGAAAGAGGCAGACATAAATCTAAAAACTGCTGTATTTGCTACAAATGTGTTTCACACCTGCAAAACTACTATCAAGTGGAAGCGACCCTCCAGGTTAACCACAGGCTTTTAGCTGCTGATAGCTGGTACTCACTGAGACGAAGCTGGCGTTGATGTAGTCAGAGCCTGCGGTGCCCGGTTCTGACAGCAGTTTCACTCGGTTGTTGTTGTCTGGACACAGTATAGTGAGAAGAGTGTGGCAGAAATGTGTGAAAGGCAACTGTGCAAGTGGTGGTCAAAGGCACATGCAGTTAACATTAGAGCTAAAAACACAAGAGATACATTTGGTACATGTACCAATAGTCTCTAAGGTGGTTCTCAGCCTGATCACTTACAAGGTTTGATGTTGGGGAAGCGGTTTTTGGATTTGTTCCAGGGCAGGTCAGCGTCTGTGGTGGCCAGATCCTGAAGCAGCTTTGGGAGCTCCTGTGGAGATAAAACGTTATACATCAACAAAACATCTTCACATAAACACACGTATGTGGAGGTTAAAGGTCAGGGCAGGTATTTTCAAAACTGCTAAAAGTTAAATTTTTATTTCAAGATAAAAGTATGGTTAAAAATATATTTTTTAAAATCCAATTTCTTTTGACTTTGAAAATACTGTAACATTTATGAGAGCTTCAGCAGTCTCTAAGTTGGTTAAAAGTAACCTGCCGGGGAAAAACAATACTAAATCTGGCACTGATTTTGTTTGCAATCACTTTTCATGCATCTTCACTGTCTGCACTAAATTCCCCTTATCTCTTTTCTGTGTGATGTACCTTGTCTACCAACAGCAGACTTCCCTTCATGCTCCACTTTGGTTGATTTCCTCTTATTCCAACCCAATTTTTATATACAGGCAGAAGTTTGATAAACAAGAGTCCAGGTTGTAGACAGACACTTACAGCAAACTCTTCCTGGAAGTTGGCATTGTCGTTGGCACACAGATCCTCTACGTGCTGCAGAAAAGACTTCTTGTTGACAGGTCTGACAGAGAGAGCAGGAGAGAAATACACTGAATGTGAGAAATAGAGAGGGATATACAAAAAACTCTACAGCATTATGCTGTTTTCTGTAAACTTATTCTAGGTCACAACTTGTAATACTGAGCAGTACAGAACATGCAGCTCGATGCTGCAGCTACTTTGTGCACATTCACATTATTTATGCAGGATGACTTACTTGAGTGATTTTCTGTAGCTGAGAAGCCTGTTAAAAATAGACAGCAAAAATCAACCAAAATAAACAAATTAACTCAATGAGCCCACTCTGTGGTATTTCTGTCCATGACAGCTGAACTGATCCTGTTTGTGGAGAGTGGAAGATATTGTATGTTTAAGAAAAAGATGTATTATTAGTTATTAATCAAACCCACTTCGATTTAACACTGACTTTGATGCTACGTTCTAAAGGAATATGTGAACATCAGTAAACTTGAATGAAGCATGTGGTTAGTTCCCGTGTGGCTGGTGTTTCTTTGCATTACTGAAGAATTGTAGCTACGAAGATCCTCGGATATCGATAAAGCTTACCATTTGTACCCTGCTAAGCCTTCCAAGCACTTTCGAGATAGTGAGTGGGTAAACAAATTAAAACGGTTTCAAGCAGAGGAGTGTCAGCTCAGCTCTGCATCCCTGCCAGTGATGAAGAGGAAAGGGAGCAGGCTGTAGGCAAAACTTTGACGTCACTGATTCATTTGAACTGTCACCCTCCACCAAAGGTTTAATAAACAGCACAGATGGATGGTAGAAGCCTTAATGGGTATCATAGTGATGACATGATGAGAGTGATGAATGAAAGGTGGCATAGAACATGCAAACAATCTATACACAGCAAAATGTGGCACACACACACGACATGAGACCAACTTACTGGATGACATAAATCTCTTTCCGTCTAAAGAAGAAGGAAGAATACCTGGTGGGAGAAGAGTGCTCAGTGAGAGAAAAATAAAGCCAAGGCAGGTCAGTGCAGGTGTCTGCATGCAAAGAAATTTATAATATATGTGCCATTAGTTTGACAAGTGACAAAGAAAAGTCTGTTATTTTAACATAAAAAATGGCATTTATACAGATCTCATAGTCAGAGTCGTGAAGAGATTCTGGTCACAAGGCAGAGAGACACACCGTCCTAATGATAACAGTTTGAATTTAAATGACAGCTGGAGGAGCTCAACATGAAACTGTCACAAACCCCCACTCTTTGCTTTTAAATGCATTTAACACTTAAATGAGTGGATGACAAATTATTCTCAATTATTTACATAAATAGTACTACTCATATTAAAAGCTTTTCCTTCCTGTACGTTTCTCACCTCATCTTTGCCATCAGTGACCTTGATACACCAAAACCCGTACTAAATGTGACTTTGTTTCTCACCTGGTGCAAAACTGTAGCTTGAGAAGGAAAAGCAGCTTGCAGCACTTTGTGCCTGTGCACTTGTTTGTGTGAGAAAAGGATGAGAACAGGAGAGCTAGACGCTGAATTTGTAGGCGAGCATGGTTAGAAAGATACAGACAGGATGACTTGCCTGTGCTGCAGAGAACTGAAGGTAAACTATAAAGCCACAACGACGCTGTGTTGCGTCGTGGTGCTGCTGCTTCTATTTTCTGCACGAACTCTACGGTGCTAGAAGATTTAGTGCTGACAGGAGCCCACATCAAGTTGGCTGCAGCAAAGAGATTTTTGTCTTGTTGACTTAGATTTAAAACCTTGTCTAGAGGAGATAAATCAAGCCTGAAGTCATGTAGTGTGCAACCAGCCTCAGCTGCCAAGAATGTGTGTGTTGTATTAGGAAAAGTCACGCTTTCAGATTCAAACTAAATACACAGACTTACCGGTTGAGTTTCTCTTGTTTCAGCTCCAGATCTGCCACAGCGATCAGCTGATCCAGTTTACACTTTGTCTCTATGATCTCTGCCTCCCTTGGTGAATAAGTCCCACCCTCCTTCTTGCGCTGATGGATCCTGACATTTGATAATGAGCATGTCAATCAAACAGAGGTTAATAACAATACAGAAATAAAAATTAATATCCAGAATTAAAATCAATGAAATTGGAAAGGAAACAGATTTATTGCAAATGCAAAGATGACTTATGACAGGAATTTACACATAGCATGTTTTTTTTTGTCTGTTAATAGCAATAACTGCAGTGTTTCAGCAAATGTATGAATGTTGGCAAATGAATGAATGTCTGTTGCCATCTTACTTGACTGAGCCACAGATGATGATGATGAGTAACACAGCCAAGAAAAAGGAAAGCAGAACACCGAGAATGATCTGTTCTTCCCTGGTCAATAGCCCGTCCACTACAGAGAGAGGGAGAGGAGACAGAACGGACAACATCACACAAAAACAACAAACTAAACTGTACATGTTATGTTTTCACTTCTTGATGTACAGTTATACAGGAATGACTGTAAATACCTGCAGTTTTGACATGGTCAGAGTACTCAGAGTCTGTGTATTGGCCTTTGATGTTAGTGGCTCTGAACTTGAACCTGATAAATAGGAAATAACCAGCATTATCCAGTCCAGTCTCAGCATCATATCATTATAGCTACATGTATATACAACAGTTTTTAAATTGTTGTGTGGTTGAGTGTGTGTAGTGCACTCACACATAGACCGTGTTAGGCTTCAGAGGTCCATTGCAGAAACTGTCGGTGTTGTTCCCCTGCATACAGTCATCGTTGTCTCCGATCACGTACGTTCCTGCTGTAGTGTGATTGTGCCTCACCAGGGGCCGGCCGTCTCCAGACACACTGCGATCACCTCTGACGTGTGCGTCCGTGCGTGATGCACCGTCCCTCAAAAAACATGGCGGGTTGGGGAACCCCTTGTCAGCCAGGTAAGGGGCAGGACGATCAAAAAATGCATTCTTCCAGTTGGTCAGGTTCTGGATGTCCTTCACTATGACAGGATGGAAAAAGAGAAAAAGAATCGCAGGGGAACTGAGTCAAATTTTGGCTGACGTTAAGCCCCTCAGCTTTTGCTTACATTTTGTCTTTTGTGAGCTTAGGACAGAGTGACGTACTGTAAAACGAGATTCTACTTGAGGCTTAAAGCATAAAAAAGACTGCTACCCAAATGTGTTCAACTAAAAGTGATGGCTGTCAATGTTTCTGAAGAGTCATACCCCCTGACTCGGCCACGATGACCTGAATTTTTGTGATTGGTCCATTGTCGTCACTATAGAAACAGGCAGGCATGCGGATGGTGATACTCCTGTGGGTTACCATGGCAACCCCTCCATGGCCCAGCACCGCCTGGGGTCTTTGGGTTGGCTTGGCCGGGGCTGGAACACACACACACATGTGAACATAGAAGAGCGCGCGCACGCGCGCACGCGCGCACACACACACACACACACACACACACACACACACACACACACACACACACACACACACACACACACACACACACACACACACACACTTGTGTGAATACAGTATGTGTGAAGAGGTACTTTTATTCTCTTACAGTTACATATTAAACATGGCAAACAGGCTGTTGCTCTCAATATTCAGATTAAAACTGCACCTCTACAGCATTAAAACAGACCAGACTGTATTGCTGAGTCACATTTACTGTGTCAGAACAACTGGATACTTATTGAGCAATAACACTGTGCAGTAGCAATTTTCTGTCTAGCATCTGTGCTGCACTGCTGAAACAAGATAGAGAGAAACACTATGGAGCAGAGCGGAGCAGACGCAAAAAAGAGGGAGTTATACCTTTGATTCCTGTAGTTATCTGGACATGTGGACTGGGCGGGCTCCTCCCGGCGCCATTCCTTGCTGAAATCTACAAACAGGCAAACAGAGAGAGGGAAGACGGCAGAAAAGGGGACAGATGAAGTAAGGAGTTAAAGAAAAGAAGAACTATTTGAACAAGAGCAAGCTCGGCAAGGGTTGTGGAGTGCTGGCAGCGCTGATCTGCTGTTATAGCTCCAGGTGTGTGACCCGAGACACTGTGTCTAAATGTGCATGCCTATGTGTGTAATATGTGTATCCTCCTTGCCTGTATAGTGTAGCTGTGTCCTCCCTTTAGGCCCTCTATGACAGCAGTCAGTGTGTTATGGTCTCTTTGGATGATATTAAGGCTGATGTTCTTGACCAGCTGGTCCTTTTCGTATATGTACACAAAGTAGGCAGTGATGTTTCCATTGGGCTCTTCTGGGGGCGTGAAGGTCACCTTCACACTGTTCACTTCCTCTGGGATAACTGATACGATCACATTCTTAGGAGGGTCTTTTGGCTCTGGGGACAGAGTAGAAATGATACTGGAGAAAAGTAATAATACATATTTATTCACATCTGCAGGTCGGTAGGAGCTCTCATAGGTTTTCGGAGGCGTAAATTTCCACATACCCTCCTCCAGCGTTGGAAACTCAGTAGGTCCAATAGCTTTCCCGTCGCTGGCAGCCAGTTCCAGTGGACCAGTGAAGGCGGTGATAGTCACATAGTAACGAGTGAAAGCAGTCAAGTTAGTCACGACAACAGCCATCAACTCTCCTGGAGCCCGGACTCTTGAGATGTTCAAACCAGGACCATCGACCTGAAATAATAGCACAGTTCATGGAAACATAAAACACTTCTTTTTTCATATTGTCTGCACTTTACATCATACAGAATGTGAACCTGCCTTTGAGCTGCTGCTGCTATTTTTAAACATAACACCATGTTGATCTGTTCTGAGACCATCTACCTGTATTTTACACTTCACCGGTGACATGTTCATATTTGTGTGTGCGTCTGTACAAGACCTGCACAAGATACGATGTCGGCCCAGAGAGAACAGCTGGAGCGCTCCATGCAATGCGAAGGCTGTTGGAGGTGGAGGTCACTTTTAGGTCACGGGGAGGGGCATCAGGGTCTGAAGGAGGAGATTAGAAAAACACAAAGTTCTTATGAAATTATATCTAACTAAGATATACTGTATAGGAAGGATGACTAAAAAAACAAGGGTTCTTTATAATTCTTAATTGAACAACTGAAAAAACAAAACCAAACAAAAATATTTTATCAGGGTTTGCTCCTAATTTTGCATTAAGATGTTATACTATCTTAAATCACCAGATTTAAGATACTACCTTTTAAGACACTTAATCTTTCTTTGACTTATAATACACTGCCTGGCCAAAAAAAAAGTCGCCACCAAAAAAAAAAGTTCACACACTCTAATATTTCGTTGGACCGCCTTTAGCTTTGATTACAGCACGCATTCGCTGTGGCATTGTTTCGATAAGCTTCTGCAATGTCACAAGATTTATTTCCATCCAGTGTTGCATTAATTTTTCACCAAGATCTTGCATTGATGATGGTAGAGTCTGACCGCTGCGCAAAGCCTTCTCCAGCACATCCCAAAGATTCTCAATGGGGTTAAAGTCTGGACTCTGTGGTGGCCAATCCATGTGTCAAAATGATGTCTCATGTTCCCTGAACCACTCTTTCACAATTTGAGCCCGATGAATCCTGGCATTGTCATCTTGGAATATGCCCATGCCATCAGGGAAGAAAAAATCCATTGATGGAATAACCTGGTCATTCAGTATATTCAGGTAGTCAGCTGACCTCATTCTTTGAGCACATACTGTTGCTGAACCTAGACCTGACCAACTGCAGCAACCCCAGATCATAGCACTGCCCCCACAGGCTTGTACAGTAGGCACTAGGCATGATGGGTGCATCACTTCACCTGCCTCTCTTCTTACCCTGATGCGCCCATCACTCTGGAACAGGGTAAATCTGGACTCATCTGACCACATGACCTTCTTCCATTGCTCCAGAGTCCAATCTTTATGCTCCCTAGCAAATTGAAGCCTTTTTTTCCGGTTAGCCTCACTGATTAATGGTTTTCTTACGGCTGCACAGCTGTTCAGTCCCAATCCCTTGAGTTCCCTTCGCATTGTGCGTGTGGAAATGCTCTTACTGTCACTATTAAACATAGCCCTGAGTTCTACTGTTGTTTTTCTTCGATTTGATTTCACCAAACGTTTAAGTGATCGCTGATCACGATCATTCAGGATTTTTTTCCGGCCACATTTCTTCCTCGTAGACGATGGGTCCCCACTATCCTTCCAGTTTTTAATAATGCGTTGGACAGTTCTTAATCCAATTTTAGTGGTTTCTGCAATCTCCTTAGATGTTTTCTCTGCTTGATGCATGCCAATGATTTGACCTTTCTCAAACAGACTAACATCTTTTCCACGACCACGGGATGTGTCTTTCGACATGGTTGTTTAAGCAATGAGCGGCAACTCATTGCACCAGTTGGGGATAAATAACTTGTTGCCAGCTGAAAGATAATCGCCCATGCAGTAATTATCCAATAGGAGGCTCGTACCTATTTGCTTAGTTAAATCCAGGTGGCGACTTTTTTTTTGGCCAGGCAGTGTATATAAAGACAGAAAATTCCTCCTTGATACTGAGACACAATATCATTGTGAGAGTGATGCCACTCTACAATGCTGTAGTTCTATTTGTTAAGATCTTGAGGAGGAGCCGCCAGAGGCAGAGGACCTGACTATCTACTCACCCTCCAGTGGCAAAACACAGAGGTCATATAATCACTATGATGTTCTTACTTCCAGCAAGGGTACGCGCATAACTCCAGTGTGTATACTCTCCAACTCCAGCGTTGGTCACCGCAGCCACTTTGAAGCGGTAGTATCTGTATTTATTCAGGGATTGGAGTGTGATGCTGTTGTGGCTCTCTTCTCTGCTATCTGAAGCATTTACTGACACTGTGACATTAGAGTCCACGCAGCCTGGGGTCAGGTGGTCCCCTGAGGCTGGCTCTGCAGTAGGTAGGATGTTTGCTTCACAAACAGTTGAAAGCAGCTGTGCAATGATGTGGTACTCTTTCAGCAGGCCTGGTATGGAGAGCGGCGGAGCCCACTGAAGAGTCACATTATTAGGTGTCACCTGAGAGATGGTGAGGAAGCGAGGGGCCGCTGGGACTGTTAGAAGAAACAAAGAGGATTTAATCAAGTATTCATTCTGTATTAAATTAGCGATTCATTGAAGCCAAAGGCAGTAGCTTCTACTAGATAATAGCAGTGCCTGGATGTACAAAAAAAAAATAAGACTGACTACCTGATTCAGAAAGAGTGGAAGCACTGCAGTTCATTCTGTCTCCAGGTCCTGCAGAGTTGACTGCAGCCACAGTGAGTGTGTACTCCATGTCTGGTGACAGCCCAGTCACTGTGTACTCTGGTGAGTTAGCCTGGTGTGTGTAGGACTGCAAGTCCATCTCCACCAGGATCTCATAAAAAATGATCTGCCCATTAGGGTTGACTGGAAGATCCCAGGACAACTGAATTGAATCCCAGCTCACTCCTGAGCATGACAGGTTCCCCACAGCATCAGATACTGCAGAGAGAGAGAGAGAGAGAGAGAGAGAGAGACAGAGAGAGAGAGAGAGAGAGGAGTGAGACAGTGACATTGTTATACTAGCATCAGCTTTTGTTAGCATTCTTCACTGTCTGCTGTAAAAGGAAAGAACTAAATTCAGTTTCAGTTACCTGTGGTTATTTCATCAAACAGGCTGAAAAAGAACAGCTACACATAGGGTCACAGTGGTGCCTGGTACATACAGTATCTTCTGTGACAACAAAACAAATAAGCTTTATCTTAAACTATTACTACTAATCAAGTGTTCCTGAGAGGACACACGTTCAGCTTGTCCTTGTCCATGCTGCTGCTTCACAATGACATACAGATGAAAACGGCTCAGTAGTGTCTCCACTACCTACATATACTGACAATATCTAATACTTCTTTCATTGAAAGCATTTTTTTTATTCATTTGCCGGTTTACTGGAAAGCACAGAGATCTCTTGCACAGCCTTGGGGAGGCATGTGTGATTATCAGTGACTACACACATGCCCTTGACAATTGATTTAAGCTAATGCCACCACGAGTGCGTTTCATTTATTTAAAACAAGCAGAAAAATTTTTGGTTTTATCTCAAAAGCCCTAAGATTTGTGAACGGCTGAGGTTAAAGAGGTTGTCATATTACTGTGTATAGACTGATCGATGCATTTGAATTTTTTTTTGTCTTCTCTGTGTTAGACTTTGTTGGCCAGCTATCGATCAACTAATGTCATTAATGCCTGTGTCTTTACACATTTTTTCCTCTTTTCATTTAAGTTCTTACGCTGTTAGGTTTTTAGTTTTTAGAATTTTTTGGATGTGGTTAAATTGTTGTGTTTTTTTGTTTGCAAACCTGTTTTCCTTGAAATATTCCTTGAGGCATGGATGAACTATTTTGAACTGAAGAGACCATACAAAGCATAGCTTTAAGATGAATTTTAAACCCCAAAGTGTGAGCAGTAAGCTAGATCAGTGTTACGTTCTTAGTGTGTGGGCAGTGTGTGCTTTACCTGACTCATTAGTCGTGAAGGTCACAGGGCTGCTGAACTGATTCCCATGGCCCACTCTGGTGTAACTGTAAACACTGATCTCATAAGAGCTATGAGGCCTGAAGCCTGATAGATATTCGATGGTTGATGGACCAGAGGAATTCTACATTTGCGCACACACAAAACACACAAACACATACAAAAATGACACATAAGAGATTAAATCATCCAATCCTGATTACTGAAGTGGAAAATGTCTTTTTGTATCAGCACACATATGTGTACATGTGCGTAAGTGTAATGTCACTGTTGAGAGGCATCTGGAGTATAAAATTAGAGCTACCGTCAGCTGGATTGTGTGTACTCTTACTGAGGGGGTCTCTGGAGTGTTTGCAAGTGTGTGTGTGTGTTTTGCTGTTATTGTGAAGTGGCTTTTGGTGTGTGAAATTAACGGTACCTGGTGTGTGACGGTGTGTGTGATGAGGTCTCGGATCCTGAAGCCATACTGTATCACCACACCGTTGGGCTCCAGAGGAGGCTCCCAGCTCAGCCACACGGAGACGGCCGTGTGGTTATATATAGTCAGGTTACGGGGAGGGGACATTGGGCCTGAAACACAAAGTTTGGCAGATAGAGAAGAAGACAGACAGTAGATACAGGATACTCACAGCTTAGAAAATAAATACCATCTCATCAAGGTGCTACAGAAATGTTAAACCTGCTTCCAAACTCACCTCCTTCATCAGTGTGCAGCTGCAGCAGCAGATAAGGTCCCAAGCCTTTACGCGTTGCTGCTGTAATAGTGACGTTGTAAGCTGTGTATGGAAGTAGGTTAGTGATGATGAAGGAGGTGTTGGGGGTATGTGTTGTGTTGGAGCCCCCTGGGCCAAACAGCGTGAGGGTATACTCGGTTATTTCCCCGTTAGCCTCCAGAGGGCGCTGCCAGACCACAGCGATGGAGGATGACGACAGGTTCCTGGTGGACACCAGCAAAGGAACAGAACTAGGAACTGAAGAGAAACACACCCACACATGTCAGCATCACAAAAAACATCTGAACCATACACCATAAGTGAATGTTTGTGTAGATAAACTCACTGTCGTCATCCGTTCTTAGGTACATTGTGCTGGTATGGTTGTCGGCAGGGCCAGCACCAGTTGCCGGGGTAACGGTCAGCACATAAGGGAAATACTTCCTGAGTTTGGTGAATAGGAAGACATTGTCAGTCGTGGTATGCTTGATGGTCTTGTTGACAGCTGGAGTCCCTTGGTTGGATAAATCTGGGGGGATGCCAGCCTCCTGTAAGGTGAGCAGGTAGTAAGGACGGCCGTTTGGCTCCAGGGGAGGGTCCCAGCTGACGATGATGGCCGTGGAGCTGAAGATCTGAGCCGTCAGGTTTCGGACTGAGTCACTTGGCACTGAAAAGGGAGTCAAGTAGAATTGTGTTACTATTATTTACTACCAGCGATAAGACTGGTTGAAAACTGTGAGCATTACGCTACTGGGAGACAATATTAGGGCATCAATCAACCATACACACTCTGACACTGGAGGGAAAATGAACAGCGCAGCAGTCATCATCAGCTCAATCATCATCATCATCAACATCATTATCTGTCACAAGCACCGTCATAATCATTGGCAGCACTGTTGTAATTAACAAAATCAACAACAGCACATCAAGTAGAACAATAGCAACACAAAATACAAAGAGGTAAAACCAGTACAGTAGGCAGACATAGAAATAATATCCAAATAAAACAACAGCCCATTCAAAGACAAACAGAGGCACTTAGAGGAGGAAAACCCACACAACGGAAACCTTGGGACTGAAAGAGATTGAGCAGAAAATACTCATCCTGTTCCTCGTCTAAGCCTCTCCAAAAACAATGCATGGTACACAGAGTAGAAAAAAGGGGAGATGAAGGGGAAAGGGGGGAGATAAAACTTGAGAGATCCGTGAGATGAATGAGTGGATGTAAGGGGCCAGGTGTGTGTGGGGGTCTGAGCCCAGGGGAGTGAGCCCCCTGCTGGGCTTGGCTGTGCGGAAGAGACAAGGTGGCCTGGAGGTCCGGTGCTTGGCTGAGAGCGGAGCAGCTAGAGCACAGGCGAGAGATACAGAGTCAGTATGAGCAGGGATCATCAGTGATCAGACAGAGAATACTTCACAAGCAAAATGTTAACAAGAAAAAAAAAAAATCACAACAATCAAATCTGTAACTGTCTGTGACAAAGTCTGCACCATTTTTTCCCAAAATCGCATAAAAACAAAGAGATCAGTTTTACAAACACTTCACTCCCTCCCTGAGGATATCAAAGTGCAACTAAATATTATATGCGTATATGTAAATTTGGATTTCTGTGGGAACAGTGCAATTATAGCGTGAGCACAGAATCAACTTTCACACAGCATGTCAGGCTTTGTGTTTTTTCTCGGTGTCATCAAATCGTAAACGGTTCTACGCTCTCATTCTCTTCTTCTCTCTGGCTCTAATCCCTCACAACTTTCGTCATGCTTAGTAAAAGGAAACACAAACTGGCTGTCTTCAAGGCACAGTGTCACAGACAAAAATAGAGCCAGTTTGCCAGACTGACAGTTATCTCCTTTCACTGACAGGCTGAAAGTTACATCTTCAATCGCAGAGTTTTATGTGATTTTTTTTGGTTTTGAAGTTGAAGAGTTATGGAAAAAGTGTGCAGACTTACCCACCAGAGACACTCTGAATCAGTGTATACAAGAATTGTTTGGGCTTAATGAATTGTATTTTACATGTATGTCTATTCATTTGTGTGTGTGTGTGTGTGTGTGTGTCTGACTGACCGTCCTCTGGTAAGAACAGGGTAAGCATCTCGCTCCGGACCCCTCCGTCTCCTTGCACAGTGTTAGAGGTCATCCACACGGTGTAGTTAGTTCCTCCAATCAGCCGAGTCAGAGTGTAGGAGAGGGGTGAATCTGGAGAGGCAGGGGCAGCTAAGTCTGAGACTGGAACCCTCTGTGGAGTGGAAAAGAGTCTCAGGGTTACTTCCTCACACTGGAATAGACATTTAAACAAGAGTGAAATTTGTGCTGTACATATAGATGAGTGACAAATGAAAGGAAAAGCCAACACTAAGTGTCTTGGTAAAGTGTTGGTCCACCACAAACTGACAGGAAGCATCTGTATTTATCATGTTTCTACACTCATTTGTTCAGATTTCTTTTTAGTACTTACTTACTATACTATAGTATTTTTGGCCACTTGGGCAGCACCAGCTATCAACATAACATTAACATATGAATGTGTTAGTAATTACTAGTATTCGTTTGCTATTTACACATCCAGAAGACAGGGAACAGCATTAACATTCATTTGTCCACCTGATAAATGTGAGTTCAACAGATGCCCCGCTGCAGCTGGAAAAAAGGTTGATGAGAGCAGTGAGAGCGAAACAGAAAACTGAATCAGTGTGGCCACAAAACCAAAACGATGAGCTATACATCACAAAAATACTTTGTAGAGCTGAGGGGAACTGCCGAGTTGTGTGATAACTCTCTGTGGCTATGACACCTTTCGCATACATATATAAATATTGATTAGCACAGCTTTATTTTGTCACCTGTCTGTCTGTTCTACATGCAGTATATGTGTCTTACCTGCTTAGTCAGAGTGATGTTATCAGAGTAGTAAATGGTGTAATGTACAATGATCCCATTGGGTTCAGTGGGTGGGTGCCACAGCAAGGTGATAGAGGAGGCGGTCACATTTGCAACAGTCACATTCTGTGGAGCGTCAAACGGCTCTGAAAGCCAGACAGAGAGGATCTGTGTGAAAAATATCTTCAGACAATACACAGTAAGTAAATATTTTAGATATGAGGATAGTAAAGTTAGCTGTCAAAAACTCTTTCATCCAGCACCTGCATCTCTGGTGGTAAAGCTGATGTAGATCAGTACTCCTCCATCTCCCAGTCTGGTCCAGCTGGAGACAGAGGCATTGTAGCGACTCTCTGAGTCCACATTAATAACCACTGATGTCTCTGTCACATTCTGCCACAGCTCAGTCGTTTCATTCCTAACAGAGAGAGCAACCATTTCTGTTGCATCATGTTCTGTTTTCTTTTTAAACTCCTTTTTTCTTCAATGTTGTATAGATTTACTAACTCACCAAACTCTGACAATGTAGTAGAGTATCTCCGAATTGGCTTCTAGTGGTGGTTGCCATGACAACTCTACCTCATAGTCTGACAACTTTCTGGAGCGGATGAACTGAGGAGGTGTGTCTGGGGCTGTGAAGTGGGAGAATGACTTTCCAGTAACATAAAAAGAGGAGTACGGCCTATCAATGAAGAAACTGAAAAGTTGAGGGATTATTTAAAAACACATTTGCACGGAGCAAATCAAAAACTCAGAAAGGCCCCCGGGAATGTGCCAGAGAGAGATAGAGTAATGCCCTGAAATTAAAATTGGTTAGTTGTAATGACTCTTTGTGCATCTCAGCTTTCAGCCCTGAGTGTCACGTGGGATCAAATACCTGTGATGTAACAACATTGGCATGTGCTGAAACAAAGAGATGGAGACTGAAGAGGAAAAGATGAGAGGGAAAGTCACATTTAATCAGATGCCCTTCAAACTTATCAGCCAGTCATCATGTAACCATACAGCCTGCTGGAAGTGAAAACAAACCCTGTCCTTTCCTCCTTCCCCCACCCATCCCTCTCACCATCCTCCAGTGTTGTGATGTTGAGTGGCTCGCTGCTGAAGTTTCCTGGCCCGACACGCGTGTGTGCCTGCACCATGACGCGGTATTGTGCATACTTCCGCAGATGCGTGATGTGGATGTAGTTGGACGGCGAGGTGAGGTTCAGGTAGTGACTGGAATTCCAAAGCTCCAGGCTGTAGTGGGTAATGAGCCCGTTAGGCAGCAGAGGAGGTTGCCAGGTCACATTCACCTCACTAGGACTGATCGACTCATAAGAGACGCCATATGGAGGACTGCCTGGGACTGGAGAGAGAACATGAAGAAGCACCTTTACTAAAATGTGAATAGTTGATATTACTCCTAGAGGTTTTCATATGAGCGGATTCGAGTGAGTGGGTGCATCCATTAACACACCATCCTCTCCAGACAGGAGGTATAAAGTGTCCGATGTTTGGTTGCCGTGGCCGTAACGGGTGTACGCCCTAACAGACACATTGTAGTAGGAGAAGGGCTTCACGCTGATCAGAGTCACTCGGTTTGAGGAGGTGTTCATCACAGCAGAGTAGGATTCGTTCTCATACAGCACCTCGTAATGTTGGATCACCCCATTGGCTTTCTCTGGGGCAGACCAGACCAGTGTGACAGTGGAGGGGCTGGTGTCAACCACAGTGAGGTTCACAGGGGGGGAGTCGGGCTCTGATGTTGAGAGGGGCAAGAAAAATCCCAGAATTATCTTTCAGTCAATAAAATGTGAATCGAAGTGAACATGTTATCGACTGAAGTAAATTAACAAAAAATGAATTATTAATTAAATTAACTCAAATAGTTCATATGTGATATCACTTTGACGCAGCATGAGGTGCATGTCACACATGCAATAACACGCAATAACAATTCAACAGTAATGCTAGATGATTTGTCATTCTTTCTGCAGACTGAGCATGCAGAAAGTTAAGGAATACTATTTGTAATTTCATTGCACTTATTAGCCATGCAAGCGATGTCATTCTGTCAGTTCACCACTGTGGATCTGAAATAACTACTAGATAGACTGCCAAGAAATTTTGTACAGACATTCATGGTCCTCAGAGGATGATTTGTAATACTTAGGCTTTTAATAATAATGACTAAATACGTTTAAAAGTAATGATGTATGTTACCCACGGCTGTACCTTGTTTTTAATGCTAAATAGCAAATGTTAGCAGGCTAACATGTTACACTAAAGGTAACATGGTAAAAATGATACCTTCTTATCATTTACATGTTTGTTTCATCATTATAAGCAGTACACTGACACTAACATTTAGCTTAATGCACCACTATAGATTCGTAGTCTTGTTAATACCTGACAGTTTTATAGGCATTTTATTTTCAAGATTCATTGTTTAACTTTTGTTCCTTCCATCTGTGACACGCATATAGTTTGTGTTAAGCACATACCATCCTCCAAGGTGTAAACAAAGATGTCATCTTCCTCAGAAAGAGAGCTCTCTCCCACAGCTGTAGATGCAGCCGCACGTAGCTTATAACCAGTATACTTGTCCAGATCTGAGCATTAAATTAGGGAAGAAAGATACTTAGCAACAGACCTACAGTATATTATAGTCATCTGAATGACAAAAAAGATGAGCACTCCACCTGTTATCAATATGCTGGTAGTGTTAGTAACCCATTTCAGAGCCTGGTTACTGTGCAGTTTAAGGCCATAGACAGTGTAATGTGTGATCCGTCCATTGGGGTTGAGTGGTGGGACCCAGCTAACTAGTATGGAGGTGGAGCTGATGTTTTGATAGGACACTTCAAGCACTGAGCTAGGGACTAAAAGACACACAGTATATTAGGGAGATTGAAACTCTTAAAGATTTCACACCTTTTAAAGCTTTTTTTTTTTTTAAATAATTAATGATTATCGCAAGTGACATGTGAGCACCCACCCTGTTCCCTGGTCTTCTCAGAGATATCTGTGGCAGGGCCCTCTCCCACAGTGGTGGAAGCAGTGACCCTGAATGTGTACTCGGTGAAGGGATTCAGATCTGACACCAGGTAAGACAACTCCTCAGACATAACGTCCATCACCTCCTCTTTCACTGTTACACCTGTGGCACGTATGCAGACATAGATGGATACACATGACCACATGTACACACAGGATTTATAAGCACTGGCACAGATAAAAAATGTTTGTATCCAGGGCTGCAGGAAGTTACGAGAAGCAGTGTTTCAAAGTTAGTGCTCTCCCACCTGTAGTTCCCGAAGCTGCTGCGCTGCGTGTTGAAAAGTGTCCCATAACTGATGCATCGCGTGTGGACAGACGGACCTGATTTGGGGTCAGGGCCAAGGGGGAAGAATCTGAGGTCATATCCCCAGCATGTGATTGCTTTGTCAGCCAGGGTGGACGTGTAGCAGGTGGCACAGAGGTAAGAGAAAAAGCAATGGTCCCAGAGACTGAGGAGTCAGAAGGTTGAATATTTGTGATAGAAAAGTGTGAAGCAGAGGCATAACTGGTGCTGGGCTTCTCAGTGACCATGGGGTTATCAGTAGGTTGATCATCAGTGCTAATGACGTGGTCAGGGCTTCTAAGTCCAGAGTGTGTGAAGCTGGAAGCAGTCGTACTGGTGGGCAGTGTGCGTTCAGAAAGAGTGGCCGTGAAAGTCGGTGGAGACGTGATCAGACTGAGCTCAGCAGTTCTCTTACGCCGACTTGGGCTGATATGGACATCAGTGGGAAGTGTCTCATCTTCATATGCATCGGTTGAATTCTGAAGAAAAAAAATAAATAAAAAGATTAATGTGAAAGTATTTTTTCATTTTTCCTGGTTGGCTGCAGTGTAAAGCAGTGATCTTAATCATTGGGGCTCATCAGCCCTTAAAGCAATGTCGACTTGAATCAATAGACAGACAGTTGCTTAGAGCTTGCATATGGAGATGTTATGTTTATATAAATGTGCCATAATCCCAATGATTGTAGAGATTTGTCAGCTTACACAGAGGCATGTGGAGGAAGTGGGTACAGCATCTGTACAGTACAGTCTAATGCAATTCATCCCACGACAGTGATGCAACAAATACTTCCTTTGTAAATCTTATCTTAATCTTATCTTAATCTTAAAATTCTCAGTTGTTCTTAACAAAAAAAGAGTTTAATCAATGTCTTTGTGAAGTGGATGTTTTAAAATTCAAAGATGTTTTCCTTTCACTGTAATGATTGTATAGGTTTTCATTATATTATGTGCTTCACCATGACTGGGGTTTACAGGTTTTTATACAATAATTACACTGAAAAAGAATAATTACAGGTCCACAAGAGCACTATTCTTTAATATGCACAGTAAGTCTATATAAGGACTGACAGTCTAATTTGATCCAACCTTTTCGACTGAACAGGCTCTGTTTTTCTACAACAGTAGTGAGCTGTGATTGGATAAGACTGACTTACAACTTCTGCAGTGAGGGTGATGTCCTGCAGCAGGGTGTCGGCTACCAGGACCTGCAGTCTGTACTGAGTGATCAGACCGTTAGGCTGAGCAGGGCTTTTCCAAGTCACACGGATCGAAACTGAATCCTCAGCTATTGCCATCAGATTCTGCACTGCACTGGGCGCTACACACACAAACAGAAGCAGACAGAGTTAGACACTGACATAGAGGTGGAGAAAACACACTCAACACATTCACTGGACTTTATTGTCATCAATAATTCTTTGTGGATTTAAGGGGATTATGTCTAAAAACAAAAGGAAATGTGTTAGTACATTAGTTTATGAGTGTTCCCACCTTCAGCAGGTGTAAGTACGTCTTCCTGTGCTGCCGGGCCCACTTCTCCTGCTGCTTTGGCTCGGACGGCCACCGTGTACCTTGTGTAGGGGGTCAAACCAGTAAAAGCAAACCGCATGTCTCCTGTGCTGTTCTCATACAGATATCCTGGGGCGAAGAAGGAATAGAAAATTTTATAGATTTCTACCAATTTAGAGTCTGAGCTCGTTTATGTGTACATGTGTTCTTCTGAGAGAATAATTAATAACCTGTAGGTCCGTAAAGGTAGAGCATGTAGGTGAATTTCCCTGTGATAATGTTAGGAGAGTTCCAGGACACGGAGATCGATCGTGACGTCATGTTCAGTAAAGAGAAGTTTTGTGGTGAGTCTTCTGGGGCTGACATATACAAAGACACAGAAATTATGTTTTTCACATATGCAGTATATTATGTATATGCTTATAGCCATCTAATACACAAATTAAATAAAAACTATAGCCTTGATAGCTTCTTTTTCCACACCTGACTCTGGCATGCGGACCATAGTGGAGGCTATCTGTCCCTCTCCATCAGAGGTGAAGGCAGACACCTCGAATAGATAGGCAGTGTAAGGTCGCAGCTGATCAACTCCTACTGATATGGGCACACTCCAGGAAGCTGCAGGGGGCACGGCGGAGAGGGTGATGGGTGGAGATGAGGCTGTTATCTCCAATGGACTCGGAGTTGCACGAGACAGGATATCAGCTGCATCCTAGACACACAACATCATAGAGGACATACACAGAGGGTAAAATAAGAGAAAAAAAAGTCATTTCTAGCCTTATGTTACGCAGATGGTTAGCTCTGAGCCTAGGTAGCATTTATAATCCTGACATTAGAAGTGTACAGAAACAGAACAGTTTAAAGTAACAGTACAGTTAAGAAGACAGACAGAGGTGACAGTATAATGCAGGACTGTACGTTGCAGTGAGGCAGCGCTCCGGTCATGATGTCCTCTGCATTGACCTCCAGCACGCGGACCGTCTGACCGGTACGAGCGTGTTTTGCCTTGACAGCAAACTTAGTGATTAGGCCGTTGATGCGATGTGGCAGGAACCAGGTAACCATGACAAAGGTGTGGTTTTGAGCAAACGCTGTCAGGTTGGTGACCAGCCCAGGGGCTGCAGGACAGATACACACACATGAATGCACACACACACACACACACACACACACACACACACACACACACACACACACACACACACACACACACGTACATACAGGGAGGTCTCAGACTTTTGGACCCCACAGCACAATACTCTTATTTTAGATTTTGCAATCATTATGCAAGTGTGTGCATGTGCAAGGGTACCCACGGGACTCAGCGGTCTTTATGTATAAAGATTTGCTGAACGTTCCTATTCCAGCTGGAGCTATGGCTGCTACCTACAGAGAGACAGAGAGAGGGAGAGAGAGTTGGTAGGTACTGCTTTTAATGATTAATTCATGCTCCTGTCAGCAGGGCAGTCATCAGATCCCAATTAGGTGCGAACATCAGGCAATGGTTACAACTGGAACGACACCTTGTTAGAGGTGATTCAGTGATCCCAGTAACACAGAACACACAACAGTAATACAACATTACACACCAGGTATGTTAACAGTATGTAAACAGATCACAACACAATCACCAAGAGCAGTGTGTGTGGTTGATTAGCCTCTGAAGTGCTGAAGTACAACATCTTTGATTTTTTTTTTCAGCTATTCAAATAGAATTCATGAAAATTAATGAAAATTAACTGATAATGAAGTAAAAATGCAATTTAAGGCTTTATCAGGCTAACAGGGACTTAATCTACAGCGAATAGATAATAAAGTATACCACCCCAAAACTATCTCGTAACATCCATATCCAGCTTAAATTTATCATATTTTTTTTTAAACTGGAGCACTATGAAAAATACTGGATACTTAATGAAAATGTCACTTAATCAAGAAAGAGGAAAAACAGCTTTATTTTCAGCTCTAGCACCAAGAATTTCCTATTCTATTTAAGTATTTCATAATGCCATTAATTGAAGAACATTGTCGGCTCACAGAGGAGCCTGTAAAGCATAGGGAGCAAACGCAACATGTGTAAAGTGCAGTTTAATACAAACAGTAGGTACAATATAATATAATATATAATATAATATAATATAATATAATGAATAGCAATATAATGGAAAGCACAGCAGAAAAAATACCATAGAGATCAACCAATGCTACTCTTACCATTGCTCATGATTGTGGAACGGTCTTGAAACAAGTTGATTTTTTTTAGTACTTAATTTGTATTAATCATTTAATCACTTCATGTGTTTAATGAAGTACTCATCACCTTGCCAGATTTCTTTCTGTTAACTCCAAATGAAGGACCCATTAATAGACAAAATTATGCGTATGTGTCTGCATCTGTACTTTTGACTGCTGAGGTATAATTATCATGAACAGAAAACAGAAAAGTCTGCAAGATATTGGGGCAGAGGAAAAGTAGGAAGAAGTTGCTCATGAGCTCTCTGCGTGGTTTAGTGGGCCAACACACTCACAGGTGAAGTGCAGTAATGTGATACATGCACACGCACACGCAAACACACACACACGCACACGCACACACACATACAAAAACAGTATGTGCTCGTTTAATCACAATGTGTTGTCAGTCTCTCAGAGTCCATTTGTATGAAGGTCATTGCGGGTTAATGAATTCCAAAAACTAATAAGCACGATCACATTCAAGCTCAGTGACAACAGACAGTGGAAAGAGCCATGGCTGATCCATAGATCTGTTTACCTGATTAATAATGCAATCAGGATCAATTACCTGTATTCAGCTAGATCGAGAGAATAGTCTGGTCCTGTGGGATCTGTGTTAGCTAGCCACATCCACACCACAATACATTTTCAGGAATTTGTTTATTATGAGATAAACAAAGATTGTTCTATCTTCTAATTATGAATATTTAACTAAATATATATACACACACATATCCAAGACTAACATACATGGAAATTGGTCTTGTATGTAGTATCCCTTTAGGAAAGTTTTTCTATTTAATTATTCTACTACTTTTTAATTCAAATATTGAGCTCACCAAAGAAAATTCCTACTAGCTACAATATAATCAAATTTGGAATCATGCAGCAAGTATCCTACCTGAATCAGGTATGTAGACCCTGAGGTGAAGTCAGTGAGCAGAGTCTCTGGTATGTCCAGGTTCTTGGTCACCTGTGTGAAGGTGAGATCAGGGTAGGGACAGACTTCCCTGTACCTATAAGGGAAAAAGAAATATATTTAAGATTATTGACTCCTAACTCACAACATATTTGTATGAAGAGGCTGGATCAGATTCAGGTGCAAAAGTACCAGTATGGAAAAGTAACTAAGAACATTTACTCAAGTACTTGGCAGATGTTCACTATACTACACCACAGTCATATTTTGCAGATTGTTTTTTGTAAACCTGATGTGTTGTTGAGTGAAAGAAATCTGTATTGTTAGGTCATGTTAGACTAGAAGTGAGTCTTTAAAGAGTTAATTTCTCATAAACAGTGAAAAAAGAGCTGCTAATACTGTCGGAAAGGTTCAACTTGTTTTCAATGCAAATCAACTTGTTTCAAAAAAACGTGTAAAACCATCTTTTTCATAAATCTAGTGCATTAAACTGCCTTATTCTTTCTTGTTTCAGGAAACACACACAGTTGGTTTAAATGAAAAATGTTTTTTGTTTTTATACCCCTCTGTTTCTTCTGTGAATGTCGTAGCTTTCCCCTCTGATGCTGTCTGGCCTGTTGGCCTGTTTTGGCACTAAATTCATGATATTTAGCATTTATTAATGGGTCAGACTCTCCTTTATGGTGGTTGAATATGCAATTTTGTTGTTGGAGACAGTTACAATAATGTTACCTTGAATGCTGAATTTCAGATACACAACCCATGCAAATAGATCCTGAATCACAGTTTTTCAAGAAAACAACAAAGAACTACCTGATGACATATCCATCAATATTGTCGACATCAGGTGGCATGGTCCAGGACAGCAGAATACCATTGGAACCTACGGCCTCTCCTTCTAGGCTTAGAGGTGGACCAGGTACTGCAGGTGATGAGTGTATGAAGAAGAGAAGATAGTATATACGTGCGTTAACATAATTTCTTATTTTCAGTGTGTTCTCAGTGGGATCAAGCATTATCCCATCTTTTCAGTCTGCTGTGTAAAATAACAACTTCTATATTTTAGATCTCAGCAGGACACTAGCAGAGTGAGAGCAGCAGAGTCATTTGAAGAATAGCGTTGTTGTCTATGGTGGGGCTGATCCTTTTAGTGTGTGTATGTGTGGGTGTGGGTGTGTGTGTGTGTGTGTGTGTTTGTGTGTGTGTGTGTGTGTGTGTTTTTGTGGGCTTGCGTGAGTGTGTTTTGGGCCGAACTCTGATGAATAAGGCCTCACACAGCAGTGGCATTTCACATCCTGCCGTTCAAAAGCTCAGGCTTAAGTTACCTAAAAGGAATTAAACATGGAAGGGAGACTACACACACACACACACGCACACACACTAGCACAGACACATCTACTGTACTAATTTCCTTTTCCTCAGTGTGTGTGTACTGGACACGCTATACAGGGACTGAAGGAAACAGCAGAGGGCAGATGAGAACCTGACGCCACTTTAACACCCAAAAACAAAGCCCACGCAAACAACAACAAAAAAAAAAGTGTGTGTGTGTGTGTGTGCACATCTCACCACTCTCATTAGTATTAATCATGCGGCTGACTCCTGGGCTAATGTTGGAGGAGGAGGCTGCCGTGACCGTTACACTGTATTGTGTCCCTGGACTGACATTGACCACATCAGCCTGTGAAAACAGCAGAACACAGACACCTGGTCACAACACACACACATACACACCCAAAATGCACTCAGCCTTCTGTTTTAGTTTATGCTGTACCGTAATAAGACTCTCCACCACAACTCAATTTTAAGAGGAACCATCTGTTTAAGCTATATGAAGGTGGGTGGTTGTGAATGGACGGCAGCTTGTTTCTGCTTGTGCCTGCACCTGTTTGCATCTTTATTCGTTTGTTTGCACTCTTTCTGCTTTTGTGTGAGTGGCAAACAACTCTTGCAATTATGACACCAGCATGTTGGTTGGCAATGAGTCACAGTAACACCTCTCAGTATAGTTTGCTCCCAGAAATATGACCAGGCATTTTTTTCAAACATGAGTGTGCATGCCCTCAACTCAAACTCTATATGCTTATTACCATATCTTTCTTTCTGAAACGCAAGACGTGCCAGAGCTGTAAGCGTATGTTTCATCCTTGGTATATTTGAGTGTGTCAACATCTGTGTGCAAAAAGCAATATCAGATATTGAGTGTTGAATTCTTACCTGCGAATGTACCTGTCCCAGGCAGAGTGTGAGCAGGAGGGTGAGTGAGAAGGCCATGCTGGGTAGCGGAGTTAGCTTTAGTTTAGTCACAGCAGGTTAGAGGCCTCGCCAGGACAGCTGCATCCAGTGTTAGTGCACAAGTGTTAGCAGTGGCCAACAGGTAATCCACTGAGCTGAGCAGACGTGACTCCAAGTCTAGAAGCTGGTTAGTGGCATGAGTAAAGGTCAAAGGGTTAGTTGTCCAGGTGTTGATAATGACGGATCTTGAGGTATTCCAAAATTTTAGCGGTTAGCCAGGAAGGGCAGTGGGTCCTTTCGTTAGCACAAGGCTAACACTCTCCCTCTGGTCTCTCTCACTCTCTGGGGAGAGCTGCTTAAGCAAATGAATGATTCAGGGTTGAGCTCATGAGGCCAACTTAATAAATAATGAGATCTATTACTCAACTCTGTGCTCTCCGTGCTCTCTATGTGTGTGTGTGGCGGGTTGTGTGTAAGGTTACATTTTGTGGGGTATCTGACACCTGCCAGCCGGAAAGAGCCAGCATGGGCCGGTACTTGGTTGGATGGGAGGAGAGAAAATGCATGTGTGGTTGTGTGCATGTAGTTTGTACATTCAGTATCATCTCACCTATAGACGTAAAAGTTTACAATGCCACACCTCCTCCCTTGATAACACCGCATTGATGGTATTTAGGTGAACTATACTGTCTTGTTGTCCAAGTGGCCCCCAGAGTTTTTTAGGTTAAAAAAAGTATATGTACCTGAATGTATCCATCATGTCCAGGGTGCACTGTGACTTTTCCGTGGTTAGGTAGCAGGCTCACTTGGTAATGATCCATACACCCAACCGCCTGCTCCCAGCGTAGTGAGAATGCACGTGCACACACATTCAGGACATGAACTCCTCGAACACGGGCCGGCACTCATGGAGGACAGGAAAGGGAGAAACAGAGTCATAGAGGTGGAGAAAGTCTCTGTAATTAAATGAAGAGGCGTTAAGGCCAGGTGATAACAATGGGGTGTTGACCGGTGCGTCACCTGTAATATCGTCTACCTGTGGTTATGGTCAGAAAGGCAGCGCTCCCCGCTGTCACTCCCCTCACTCTCTCAGCACTCACGTTGTAGCTGCAGCCGTCCACCAGCCCTGTAACGATGGCAACCCGCTCCTCCTTGGGTATGGTGAGTGTGTTTGTGACCGAGGTGTTAGCGACAGTGACTCTGTAGAAGTCAAACTCTCCAAACGCAGTGTCCCAGCTCACAGAGAGAGAGGAAGAGTTCACAGTGTCCAAATGGAGGGCACATAATCCTGCTGGACCTGGAAAATGATGATTGCAATTTTACAACTACAGTGTTTATAATTTAGGCCACAATTTAATTATTTTCCTTCTTCTGATTGAAGAAGATCCTTATTGATCAGTATTTAAATAATGTGCATTTAGGCTTGTGTGTCTTTGTGTTTCTGCGTCTCTTACGAGTGCTGAGCTCTCTGTGGACCACCTGACTGGTGTCTGAGCCCAACACACTCTGAATGTTGACACCGTAGTCTGACCCTGGGATCAAATCCCTGACCTCGTAACTCGTGCCCAGGACAAGCACTTGAATCCATGACTTCCTGTCCACGGACAGCAGGCCAAAAACAAGCTGAGAAAAACAAAACGGAACACTGAATACTTACTTGGGCTTTTAAAAAGAAATTTTACTGATAGTGAATTTTTTTGGTTAACCAACTCTGTAATAATACCAATGTCTCTCTTTTCTTTATGTTAATGTGGGTTTTACATTGTGCATGCATGTAATGTGCTTGGTCATTCCTCCTGGCCATGGCTTTACAGAGGTCATACATCTTTAAAGAGTTGGTAACTGTATCTGCGGTGTGCCGACAACAGTTGCTAAGTAACCAACAGGTGAGCACGGAACCTGACACAAGTTGCCTCCTTTGTCCTTGGAAAAATAGTAACATTGTGAGTAATGTGTGTATAAGACAGATGACTGTAATGTCAGAAAGTTACTGTGGTGTAAAAAACAGTAGTGCCTGTCTCTGCCTCTGGACAGATACATTGGAATACATGTCTTACCTTGTACTTCTCCACCTGTCCTGGTGGTGGTCTCCAGGTGACAAACACAGATGTCACAGCCTGCTCTGAAAAAGCCACTTCCTGTGGTACCTCTGGGGCTGGAGACAAGATTCTGGTTAGCATGTGACACCATATACTGACACGATCATTGTCATCAGTCACTCTGGGTAATACACAAGTTAATACAGGTGTAGGTGAATTCTTTACATACTTTATTATTATACTTTTTGAGCAGAAAAACCGGAGGCAAAGAAGTACTGAGGTCCAAACATCATTTTGTGCATTTATTTTAATGTGAATAATGTCTTTGGTAAACATTTTATGTTTGCAAAATTAAAGTCTGTCTATCTATCTATCTATCTATCTGCTCTCTTCTGACGAATACTCCTTTTCTGCTACATTAATTTTTTAATCAAAATCATTTTCTTTCTTTCTCTCTCCCACACACATGCAAATGTGGGCAAACTCACAACCAATAATTGGTGCCACATTAGGTAAAGCAAATATCTTAAACTTACTAGTATGGAGGATCATAGTAGCAGGTTTGCTCTTCCTTTTCCCACTGGTGCAAATCACATCAATTCTATATTGGCTTCCAGGGGCGAGGCCTTCAAAGTTGTAAGATCTGTGAACACACACAGCTCTAGCAGTCAGTGCTTTTTAGTACTAAGTTTGAAAAATCCATGTTGTAACCAGTTGCTGTCATAAAAGAAAGTCTGGATCAGCGGATTGGAATTCCAATCTCATAAAACTGTAATAATTTGTGTGCTGGCTGACCTAGAGGGAGACTGACCTGGGCTCCTGATGAGAAATGATCAGCTCTTGATTGGATGTTCCGTTTTTGATTGACAGCATGAGTGCGCTCAACACTCCCCGGACCAAACTCCAAGTAATGCATATGGATGATGTGGTTTTATTGATGAGAGACACCTCAACTGGGCTGGGAGCTGGCACATAAAGAATACAATGCACATAGTCAGTTAGTAGAAAAAGAAAGATTTAGCAGCGTGCGCACATGTGTGTGTGCATGTTTACCTGCAGTGATGTTGATGGTGACGGGCGAACTGTCTGTGAAGGACTCTCTCTCTGTTCGCACTGCAAAGCGGTAGAGCCTGCCTGGAGTCAGACTAGAAAACACTGCATTATGACTGAAGACCTTCTGCACCTGTAGCAATAAGAGCTTTATTATAATTCTCACAGCATTGTCTAGAGGAGAAGTTACACTCATACATACATAATTTCTTTTAACATAGAAACATGCTAACTACTGGTCACCGTGAGAATGCACTTCATTAGTAATTGCAGTTGGTGAAAAAACTTCTAACTTAATTCTTGATCCAGACTCAGATACAAACTTCCACAAAGCTGCCTCCTAAACCTAAACTACAGGGGAAAACCTTCACATTATTTTAAGATTTTTTTTTGTTTGTTTGTTTACCATTCGTGAATGGTCACAGTTGAGGCAGGTGACCTCGTAGCTGTGAGCCCGCCCTTGTGCTGGATCCCAAAGCAGCTCTATGGATGAATCTGTCACCACGCCCTCCCTCACTCTGCTGGGAGGCACCAGACCTAAAATCACAAACCACATCCCACAACCCATAATGTAATTTTCTCTAACATACTAAAAATAACAATTACCTTTGGTTTTGGGTATTTCAAAATTCCTAATTAACCACAAAAAAGAAAAGAAGAGAATCATTACAGTAATCATAAAATGAAGTATTTTACAAAAAAAAGTTAGAATAAATTATTATAATACAACAGTATAAATGAAAACACAGAAAATTCTTTATACATTTGTTTTAAGAACATATTCAAAGACGACATTCATTCTGTAAATCTAGAATTTTATTCTAATCTAGGAACATAGGAAGAAAAAACACCCAAACACATCAATGTGTTATACCTTGATTTTGGGTTTGCCACAAACGGATCTATCTGCTCTCACATCATATCAGGTACAATATCTATCAAACAACATAATATCTGTCTTAACTTAAAACTTGGCCTTAATGTTGTTGATATTTGTGACCACTGAATATTTACTTACCACCAAAATTTAGTGGTGTAAAAGAGAAAAATGCTGGAGGTGATAGGTGTATGTCCCGGTGTGAGATTGGTAATGGACCCACTATGTTGTGAATTCACTGAAGTGAATCTGAATCTTAATGTTTATGCTGACACCTCTAAATTAGAGGCAATACGAATCTGTTTGTTGTGTCTTCAGTGTTCTGACTAATATTTGCATCTGTATGTACTAGTATTAACAGAGATAACTCACTTGTTTTTATGGGGCGGGTATAGTAAGGTGGTCCCGTCTGCTCCCGGCTGGTGCTTTGAACCCTGAGCTGGTACTCTGATCCTGGACTGAGGTTGCTAAGAGTTACAAGATGAACACCAGCAGGGAGGGAGTACCAGTCACATGAATACCCACATAATCCCTCACATGCAGTGTCACAAACTCCTGGACATACACACACTTTCACCCCATCAATCAGACCCAGCTGTGGATGCTGAATGTACAGCTGTGCGGAGTTTGCGCTGACTGAAAGAGGGACTGCTACCTGAACTGGTTTTGGATCTGCACATACAAAGAGACAAAGATAGTTTTACAAAACAGCTAGTGTGGTTAAAAGTGATGTCCACATTGTCAAAGGCAGAATTTTTGTTCCTCTTACCTGTGGTGTGTATGACGCTGGTCCTGTGGCTCCTGTCATTATCCTTCTTCAGTGCAACCACTCCTACTTCATAAGTCTGACCTGGGGTAAATGTGCCCAAGTCAACGCACATAGTCTGATTTATCCAGAGTGCACCAGGACTGGATTGGTTTATCCACAGTGAAGAGGCACTGGGGTGACTGAGTGGGTGGGCTGTGATGTGATAACCATCTGGTGGGTCATCAGGTGGACTGGTCCAGCAGACGGTCAGATTTCCCCTCGCGCTGAACACCAACAGACCACTAGGGGCCCTCACCGCTAAGAGCCACAACAGCAGAATGTTACTGAGTTGTCAGCTAATGTGGGTCAGTTAAGTGACCACAGCAACTCATGCATAATTATGAGAACGTGATTTTAGTTCGGACAATTACTGAACTCATAGTGTAAATTTTAAAACATCTCCAACTTATCTGCATTGGTTGGCAGGTCAGCAAATCAGCAAATTTCTATTCATGAAGACTGTATTCACACATTGACGTAAGTCTAGTGATGTGTAAGTTCTTAACGCAGGACATCCTCAGTGTTTATCAGTGTTTGACAATATGTGGTGTGAATTCCCAGAAGAAAAACATCTCTAGATCAGATCAACAGCAAAATTGCTTCAACCTCGCAAAAAAAAAAAAGCAAGTATACTACCTTGATTACATGGATCACTTAGATGATCCACAGTAGCAATCACAGAGAATTAGTGTCACAGCCTGCTATATGCCTCTGTCTAACTCTCCACTCTGCCACACCTCCTAATCAGCCTCACTGTCCTCACCTGTTGCCCCCAGCTGCACTCTATCTCCAATCAGGCCAGTATATATACATCCCCAGTTCACTTGCTCTTTGCCAGATTGTTCTTAGTATCATGCAAGACTTTTCAGCGTTCATCTCCGGACTGACTTCCCTGTATCGACTCTGCTCGTCCCTGACCATCCTGCCTCGTCTCGGTAAACGCCTCAGCCTTCTGTCCCCGACCACGAGTTCTGTCTGTGCGCTTCCTAGTCCCCGTCTGCCTGTCCCTGTGGCTGTCTGGTTCTCCAGTTCCGACGTCGCAACGTAAGTGCTTCCCTGATGGTTTCCCGATTACCCGCCTGCCTTTTCCTTCCTGGTCTACCCCGCTGACTGCTCACCTGGTTCCGATCCTCCTGCACCCTCAACTACGTCTCCAGCCTGCTTCCTAACGGTACCCTTGCCTTCCTACCAACTCGTCCTTGTGTGTGTGTGTGTGTGTGTGTGTGTGTGTGTGTGTGTGTCTCCAACCCACTCCACTCACCTACTCCGCAACACCCCGGCCCCCTTCCTCTATCCCCAAAACCCACCTGTGTGCAATATCTCTACTGGTTCATTGATAAAAGTCATTACCAATTTTTCACGTGTTTGGTTGAGCTGAAATTGAGTCCTACCACACCCCATTACAGTACAATCTGGCCAGAAATGGACCCAGCGTCCAGTCCCACACCCCTGATACGCCTCGAGAGAACTGTGAGCGTTCTCCAGCAGCACGAGGCCATGATGTCCACTGCCGCCTCGGAAGCTAGACAGGTGGCTGAGGCTAATGGACGGGCGCTAGCAGCGTTAATAGGGCAAATGCAGCAACTGAGGACCTTCCTGATTCAGCCCGCTGCTGCCATACACTCACCAGCTCAAACGGCACCAGAACCAGCTCCAGCTTCCCCTTCGCCCAGAGATGCCCCCGAGCCCTGGGTGGGCACCTCGGAGCGCTATGATAGTGACCCAGAGACTTGTGGGCCTTTCCTAACAAACTGTTCCTTGCTGTTCTCCCCTCAGCCCCGCACCTTCGCAGCTTAGGAGGCAAGGCTGGCCTTCACTATCAATCACCTGACGGGCAGGGCTCGTCTGTGGGGCACTGCTGAGTGGGAGGGACAATCTCCAGCCTGCACTTCTTTCCAGCTGTTCGCCTGAGAGCTGCGCAAAGTGTTCGGCCTGGGGGCTTTCAGCTCAGAGACTGCAGGGGGGTTTATGGGTATGCAGCAAGGAGACCGGACAGTGGCCGACTTTTCTATCGACTTCCGTACCAAGGCCAGCCAGAGCAACTGGAACTCTGCCGCCCTCTGTGACGCCTTCCTCCACGGTCTGGCTGACTACATTAAGGACGGGTTGGTTTCCCATGACATTCCTTCCACATTGGACGGGGTGATAGAGCTGGCTATACGGATAGATCTCCGTATCCAGGCCCGCAGACTAAGCGGCAGGGGGTCCCTCTTCGCCCGCCGTCTGTCCGTTCCCGAGGGGGCTCCACCAGTCCCTCATCCTCACCAGGGCAACAGAAGGGGGAGTCCGAGCCAATGCAGCTGGGCCGCACCTCTGTCACCCCAGAGGAGCGGGAACGTCGTCGCCAGTCTAACCTGTGCATGTACTGCAGGCAGGCAGGTCACTTTGTCTCCAAGTGCCCAGTGAACAGGGAGGATACTGGTGAGCCCAACAACCGTCAAAACTCCCCACAACCAAAGACCGCTGCTCCAAGCCCGGGCATCCTTCCTGAAGGCCCCCACACCTTGGCCACCCTAACAGACTCTGGGGCGGACGCCTGTATCATTGACGAGGGAACCAGCCTCTGGAGCTGGGGCTCGAGCATGTTCCTCTACCTCACCCGGTTCCCGCTCGGGCCCATGACGGCCACCATTTGGGCACAGTCACGCACCAGACCGTCCAGATTCCCATGATCCTCTCCGGCAACCACCATGAGACCGTTCAGTTTCACATTCTGGACTCACCTCGCCTGCCTCTCATCCTGGGTCATCCTTGGCTCCGTCGGCACGATCCCAACATTGACTGGGAGACGGGGACCATCCGAGAGTGGGGCACCTCCTGTCCTGCTTTAAGCAAGCTTCCCGCCGCTTTACACTCCCAGCTCCAGGGCCCCGCCTGGCATCTGCGGGGAATACCACGACTTCCGCCAGGTGTTCAGCAAAGCCTAGGCGACGTCTCTGCCTCTGCATCGGCCCTATGACTCCGCCATCGATCTCCTGCCTGGCACATCACCACCCAAGGGTCTCTGTACTCCCTGTCTGCTGTCCCTGTCAGGAAGGCCACGGAGACCTACATAAATGAATCCCTGGCTGCAGGCATCATCCGCCCGTCTTCATCTCCAGTTACGACCCGCATCCTTGCTTGGTGGCTAGTCGACTCCATGTGCAATTTAACCGCCTTCACCCCCATCCACGTAATATAATATAATATGGAGATACGCCTCCGATATAGTGGTGGGAGCCGTTCTGTCCCAGAGATCTCTCTCCGACCATAAGCTCCACCCCTGCGCTTTCTTCTCTCGGCGCCTGTCACCGGCCGAGATAAACTACGAGATCGGGAACAGAGAGTTGTTGGCGTTGAAGATGGCTCTGGAGGAGTGGCGGCATTGGCTGGAAGGCGCCAAAGAGTCCTCCCTGGTTTGGACCGACCATAAGAACTTGGAATATGTCCAAACAGCCAAGAGACGGAACTCCCGCCAGGCCCGCTGGTCCTTATTCTTAACTTGGTTCAACTTCACCCGCTCCTACCGTCCAGGGTCCCGCAACGTCAAGCCTGACGCCCTGTCCCGGCAGTTCGTGAAGGGGGAGGATTCTACTGAGGGGTCTGCCACTATCCTTCCTTCTCCCTGTGTCATCGCCAACCTGACCTGGGATATAGAGAAGAGAGTGAGGCCTGTCACCGAGGATCAACCTGGTCCTAGCGTCTGCCCGTCTAATCGCCTGTACGTCCCGCAACCCCTGGGGTCGGAGAACACCCGCGATTTTGTCAAGGCCTGCTCTATCTGCAACCAGCCTAAACCTCCCTAAACTCCCATCATGCTCTGGCGGGACTCATTCAGCCTCTCCCAGTCCCACATCGTCCATGGTCACACGTCTCCTTGGACTTTGTCACGGGTCTTCCTCCTTCCAACGGCAACACAGCCATCCTCACTGTGGTCAGCCGTTTCAACAAAATGGCCCACTTTGTGCCACTGCCACTGAGACCATCCGCCTGCATGGTCTCCCTGTCGATGTGGTCCGACCAAGTTCTCCTCGGTTTTTTGGAAGGAGTTTTGCAGCCTGATGGGAGCCACTGACAGTCTCTCCTCTGGGTTCCACCCCCAGTTTAACGGGCAGGCTGAGCGGAAGAACCAGGAGATGGAGACAGCCCTTCGCTGCTTGGTCTCCCGGAATCCGTCCTCCTAGTCGCAGCAGCTCCCTCACCAGCTCCGCCACGGGCCTCTCGCCCTTCCAGGGTGCCTACGGCTACCAGCCCCCGCTCTTCCCGGCCTTGGAGAAGGAGGTTTCCTGTCCGTCTGTCCAAGCCTTCGTCCGCCGCTGTCGCCGAACCTGGGTCAAACCACGCACTGCCCTCCAGCGCTCCGTGAGTCGCTACACTGGCCAACCGGCGGCGATCTCCTGCTCCAGTCTACCAGGTCGGCCAGAAGGTGCGGATCTCCACCCGGGACGTACCCCCCCGGGTGGAATCCAAGAAACTGGCTCCCAGGTTCATCGGCCCATTCCCCATCCAGAGGGTAATAAGTCCAACGGCGGTGAGACCGAGGCTTCCGCGCGCCATGCGTGTCCATCCCACCTTCCACGTGTGCAAAGTGAAGCCGGTCCACGAAAGCCCCCTGTCGCCGGCATCCCCGCCTCCTCCTCACCTCATCGATGGGGGACCAGTTTTTTTCGGTTCTGCGCCTCATCCGTTCCCGTCGTCGTGGAAGGGGGCTCCAGTACCTGGTCGATTGGGAGGGCTAAGGTCCGGAGAAGAGGTCCTAGATTCCTGCTCGCCATATCGTCGACCCTGACCTCATCACCGACTTCCACCGTGATCACCCTGAACAGCCCTCCAACACCGCCGCACCACCTAGGGGTCCCCGTCCGACGGTCCACGCCTCCTCCCTGCCTGTTCCCACTGACATGGATCTCGCTGCAGAGGGGCCATCCTACTACGACCCTTGCTCTGATTTTCAAACTAGACCTTTCTAGTTTGTCCCAGAAATTCAAATCAAATCCAGTGTTTCCTCTACATTCATTTAGCAGTGGCGGCCCGCCACCGCTAAATCATAGCCGCCACGCCTTCAAATTTCTTTTTTTTTTTTTTTTTTTTTTTTTCTTGTCGCAAATGCAC